>NW_018128248.1:115966-135123 GCF_001952655.1 Monopterus albus | reverse complement strand
ACCTTCTTTAAATAACAGCTACAGCATCACCTCTGCACCTCCTCCAGCAGCGTCTCCCCCGCGCCGCATGTGGATGTCTACGTGCACATCCACGTGTGCCCGTGTCAACAGACTGTAGTTTCATCATGTGGAGTGTGTGCACATGAGTTTTGGTCCAAATTAAAGGGGGAAACATGAACATTTGAAAAGATTAGTCAACTGAAAAGTAACTATTCTGGTAGCTGTTTTACAAACATGCCAAATATTCCATGGCTCTAACTCCACAAATGTGATGATTTGCTGCTTTTTCCTGTTAAATTCTTCAATGTTTTAAATTTTTTTTTTTTATTATAATTGTGAGGTTTGGACTAAACATCACTGTGGGCTTTGTGTAATTCTAATGGCTGTCATTCAGTTACCAGACACCACCTGAAAACGTACCCTACCACAATAACGCTGCTTCCTTACAAGGGAAACGTAACATTTTACAAGATACTGAACTGAAATCAGGAATAACATGCTAGAAAGGTTTTTGGCCTATGTACAAACACACTGAGAGCCGATGTACCAGAGTCAAATTCCTGGTGTGTCTGACACACCTGGCCAGTAAAGCTGATTCTGATTCTGTGGTAGAACCTCGGATCCACAGTATGAACCAGTTCTAGCTTCACAAGAACAAACACAATCAGGAGACACGGAGCTCTCAAACTGTATAATATCCCCAGGTTGTGTGCGAGTCCACCACAGACCAAAACACACGTATAATAGTGTAAATAAAGGCCAAACCGTCCCACAGGTGGGACGGCGTATTTAAAAAGGAACAATCAAGAAAGTAAACAACAGGTTCACAAATCATTTGTTCCGTAGTTGCAGCCCTAGAACTCCAACCTAAACAACAGTAAATGCTACGCTGATGCATGCAGGTACAGTACGTCTACATGGACAGACTAGGTTGTGCCCACTTTGGCTCTGAATGTCACAGATGTTTGTGAGTCAGATCGCAGCTTGACTCTCCACCACTATAGCAAGGAGAATGCTGTCGCAGCCTAATGTGGCTACGAGCAGGTTGATAACCGTTCCTCCTCTGCTCTCACAGAAAGCGCCATCCAGTCGTTTGGTTACGGCTCAGAGGGAGGGACCCCGCTTGGAACCGAGCCCTCATCCACCTTCTTGCCCCCCGCCCAGCCGCCCATCATCTCCAAACCTGCTCCCTCGCTACATGGAAACGCAATCAAACCCATGGACAGTGCTTGTATGTTTTCCACCTGTGCCAACTTGCAGGTGAGTTGTACTGGTGGCATTTACAGTTTCTGTCTGAGCTCCCACTGCCCAACAGAGGACAAGGACGCTGACAGAAGCGCAGTGGTCATGTGATCTGTACAGCGCCCTGCCACTGGGCCATTACTCTGGGCAAAATAATGAGAGCAAGCACCATACCCTCCATCTGCTGCACAGGTCAATAACCAGCTGAAAGCTCCCGTCCTGTCTTTGTAGAGACGACCAGTCAGTAACACAACAGCACTGTCTTGTACTCATCACAAACCGACCAAAGACAGAGAACCATGCATTCCACCAGGCAGACACGACCAAGGAGGCCTGAGCACCACAGACTTATGTGCTCTGCTCTTCCTCACCTTCACACACATTAGTGTCATCCTGCCTGCAGTCAGGGAAAGTGGAAACACATCCATTATGTGGAGGGAAGAGGTGTAAGGCTGCAGGCTAAAGGCCAGCATAAATTGCTATCCATTATGTAAGAGATTTAAGGCATGAATTATAGAATACCTCCACACATACTGTGACTCTCTTACATATACATACTTTGTGGAGTTGTCAGACTAAATGAAAACTACATAAAGAACACTACAGCCACTTGTTTGTGTTCTAATAAATGTACTGCTTTAGGGCGCTCAGTAAAGGGAGCTCCGCCCACGTTGCACCCTGCAGTCGAAGGAAAGCTGCTCATTATTAAAAATATTCTGGTAAAGCAGCAGCTGCACACAAGCTGGAACATGAAGAACATGCACATTTTGAGTGACAAGGTGCTAAACTGCTTATGAACCACTAGGTGAAGTACAGCGAGCACCTGACGCCAGTACGGCGTGCTTGGCTGGTGTTACAGTCCCCAGACGGAGGATGGTGTTGAATTAACTGTGTCTGACAAGTCCAGTGCGGCGTATTGTGGAGGCAGACCGTGATTAAAAACACAGACGTTGTGGCTCCGATCAGAAAACGGGGGCGGGGACAGATGGGTTGTTTGGTTTTGAGGACTTATTTTGAGGAATAATTTTGTCAAAGCGTTCGCTGACATATTTATTCAGGCTGTGGGTTTTCCTCCTGGGATCTGTCCATGTTTTACACCATCACTATTCATTGATGGCAGCATCTGCTTTGGCTGTAGAGGCAGGAAGTGGCCGTGTCTCCTGTGAGCTCATTGTGATGCTCATCTAAACTTCACCGTGCCTCAGGGTCGGCGGTGTTCTCCTTAATGTCCAGCCCGCAGACATCCCCGCAGCACAGGGAGGTGAGCGGTGCCAGCAGCTCGCTCGCTATACGGCACGCCTTTTTAGCATCTGGCAATCTTCCATTCAGATGACGAAAGTGAATTGCTGCAGATGTTGTTAGGATGGGAGTGCACGGATCGTGTGGGTGTACAGTTGCATGAGGACATCTGTGCTAGGCGCTCCGTGTTTTCATTTGAGCTGCAGGATTCCCCTGAGACAGCGAACAGGGTGAGGTGGGGGCAGCAGAAATAGTGGAATACTGGTAGGCAGCAGATCACCAGAGCTTAAATAGAGGAGTTTCCTCTCACCACCCCCACCCACCTACAGTACAGCACACACACACACACACACACACACACACACACACAGATGGACACCTGTGCTGCAGAGGCATGCAGGCCGCCACACTGCTAGATTCAGACACAAGTGTCAAACTCAGCATCTACAGTCAGGTCGATGGAAGCCAAGGGTGTTCAAGGGCATAGAGGAAACGCTCTCCTGTTTTTCTGCTGGGTGTTAGATGTTCAGATCCAGTGATGGAATGGAACTAAGGACATTCACTTTCAAGTACTTCAGTATAAAAATGCTAATTTCGTTCCCCCACTGACTACAGGAGCAGTGTGAAACAAGAGAATAACCACCAACATGGTCTGTGACCCTCTGCACTTGGCCCAGGGAAGTACTGAGTTAGCTGATGTTATTTTCCAATTTCACATGCTGCGAACACGCACTGTTTACATACCAAATTCACCCCCCAGCAGTGTCCACCAAGCCATATGGCAGCAGCTGGGATTTCTGAGCGTTTCCAGTAAATATGCAGCCTCTGTGGTCACACGGCGGCAGAGATGAAGTTACATCTGAGCAGAGGCCGATAGGAAACAGATTAAAACAGTGAGATGGAGAAAAAGCTTGTAATGTAGCAGAGCGCCCCGTCCCTGTGGATACTCCACATAGCCTCATGCATGCTGCAGTGAAACGTTTTCCCAAAGCACGGGAACACAGCTCTCGTTTTCCTGTGAGCAGTCAGCTTAAGGCAAACAGGCCAGGAGCTCACTGCAGCAAACAGCCACTATGAAGAGGTCTCCTCCGCATGGTTTGAACATTTGTACATATATATTTCAGAGAAACTGATAATGATACAGCGTTTCCAGGCTGCTCGCCATGATTTCCCATCATTGGAAAGAGTTTTCTTCTTTCTGTTTGAGTGATAAGATCTGATTGGCTCTCCCATCCAGGCGTCGGGAGAGATATGCTAATGAGGCGCTGACAAAGAGGCTGATGGACGACTCAGATAAACGATGCTGTGTGTGTTTCAGGAAGCCTAAGTGGATTCAGTGTCACTGAAGCCAGTGAGTCCTACTGAACCGTTCCTCATCCTTCCTTGAGACAAGAAACAAATGGCAGGTAGTTTCCCAGGTCTGAATTCACACCTCAGTGTATTTTAACAATGTTCTTAATCCGACTTGAAACAGACAAAGTCCTTGATAATGTAACGATCATGCAGGTTTATGTTCAGGCCTCCAGAGGAATCTGGTGGATGTCTCTAAATACTGCAAAAGCCCTGAGCTGCTGCCATGGAGAAGTCTGACAGAGGCTGAGATATACAAATACAATCTGAAATGATCCATAGTTGACCCAGAATCTGGACACGTCTTCTTGTTTTCTCAGCAGTATCATCTGTTAGCTGAGAATGTGGGAGGATCTGAAGACCAATGACAGGACGTTTGTTGTCGATCGGCACCTTGAGAGTCATACTTCTCCTCTTTAGCTTTCGTGTCCACGGGCATCTTGTACCTTTGACTTTTTATCGAAGGACAAGATCAGTCTCAGGCTGTAATAGCTCCTGAGCTATGGCTAACACCTGTTATCCTCAGTGTGATGTGTGTGTGCACCGTCACTGACACCTCATACTGTTACTGTGTGTTGAATGAATCTTACTAAGCCTCTGTGTTCACCTGCATTAGGAGTTTCAGTCTGGGACTCGGTGGCAGACGACTGGTCAGTTTGGAAGGAAAATAAACAGCACAGGTGTGTGGCTGGAAACAGGAAGTGACACACACGTGTCCACCTCTAAACTGGAACTTCACAGGTTTCCAGCAGCTGCTTTATTTATACAAAGTGAAAATGTCGATCTAGACGTTTTCTGGCCCAGTGCTGTGCGTGTATCCTCAGCTGTCTAAACAGAAAACCAGTCTGTGACACACCATTCTGCTGTTTTTCATGTACTGTACATCCCCTATTGACGTTCATATTATATTTGAAGACGACCGACGTGACACACCATTCTGCTGTTTTTCATGCACTGTACATCCCCTATTGACGTACGTATTATATTTGAAGACTACCGGTTTACGTGAATGGCACCAAACAGCTCCACTCCAGCGAGTCCGTTAGAGTTCACCAGTCGTGCTCCAGAAGGTTCTGGCGGATTGTGTGCTGTTTCTCTGTGACAGAGGAAACAAATGTAGGACATTCATAAGGACGCAGGCTGAGAAAGGCCTGCTGCTCAGCCAATCAGATAGCGTCTCCAGTGGCTCTGAGAACAACAGCCTGCTCTTATTTATGAGCGTCACAAAAACTCTCCTTTAATGAAGACCTGCTGCTGTGAACACGAAGCAGCCGCTGTGCCTTTCTGGTGATTTCTCATAATGGGCTTCTGTTTTACAGGATGGAGGCCAGAAGTGCATCTCCTCTGATGAATTCGAGTGTGAGGAGGTGAGGAACTTTGATTGCACACCTTTGTGTTTTGACACTTTAGAAACTAATTATGAAAACAAGAGGTTTGGTAAAATTCTATGCATTCACAACATCACACAAAGAACAATCGTTACAGGCGGCGGTTCGCTTATTTATGAAGTGTCGGTGCAACATCAACTCAAACAAGCAAGAAACATATTGTTATGTCCAGTATATTGTTACTGATATAAGGATTCACCTGTGTGAGCACAGGAAACAAAGCAGGGAGCAGCTTTACAGTAGACGATAATCAGGTGGAAGACGTACTCCCGTCTTTTACTTGACTTTAAACGTCCTAATACCACAGTTTAGAAGAGTCCTGCACTCAAGGTCTGTCCATTAATACCGACTTGTGCTGCATTAAGAATCGACCATGGCGTTTGTTCAGACAAGAGGCCGACAGATGCATCAGATTAATGGAAAGGAAGAGCACGTCTGGGAGGACATGCAGTGTGAGCATGTTGTGTGCACACAAGACCAAATGCTGCATGAAGGGGGACACCTTTACATATACATATGTACATATACACGGTCGTCTGGTCTGGAAGGTTCTAATCACCGACACCTAAACGCTTCCTTCTTACAATGTGTTAAATGTTTGTGTTTCCTATAAACGCCCAGCAGGGTGTTAAAGAGTTACTGCAGAATGTGTTTGATCATCTTCTTTCTCCCACCCCCACCCCCCAAACCCCTGCCCAGGCTCTGTTGGCCCAGGGGTCAATAGACTCTCCGGACTCTGCGGGGCCCAAGAGCAGCAGCCGGCACTCAGCTCCACTCCTGCACCGCGCCCCTGTGACTGTGTGTGTGTGTGTTCTGCCAACCTTTCTACTCTACATCTCATAAATGTGAACTCACAACCAAACACACAAACACACACACACACACACATATATACACACACTTCTAAATGGCAAAACCCAGAGAAAGTCGCATGATGAACGCCCTTCACTACAGGAAAATGTCAACCAGCAGACGCCCGAGCAGCAACAACGGCCTTTCCAGGAGGGAAAGTATTCTGGAGGATGTTCAGATGAGCTCTCTCTCTCCGCCACACACACAATGACGACGACACTAGACTGTGGATTTTGTGAACAACGAGAACGGCAGAGACACAGACTCTTGGGATTTTGGATCTCAGCGGCTTCTTTTCCAACGGTCCGTGACTGGAGGGCTTGTGTGCAGCCCAGCTCGGACTCACTCCCGCCGGCTTTGTTGGATCTGAGACAGCTGGGCCGAAAAACAGTGGGACTTTGGCTCAAGCACAAAACCACACACACACACACACACACACACTCACACAACAAGTCTTACTGGCAGCAACAAGAGAGAGAGAGAGAGAGGAGAGGATTTTCAGGCTGCACAGATGGGACAGATCCTTCCACGGTGTTTGTCAGCTCAATTTATCACCCCGGAACTCTCTGGTGGCAAGAAGTCTATACGACATACATACAAAGCACAAACACACACAGACACAGACACACACCGTCGCCCTCCCCTTAGACCTCGTTAGCGGGCAAACAGGGTCTCCACACGGACACAGACACTCAGTGTGCTTTCTGCGGGTCTTTATCTTAATTTTGTTGTCGACATCCTGTACAGAGCTCATTCAGTGTGAAATATGAACAAAGCCCATCAAACAGAGTCTCGCTGGAGGAGTGTATATTTCACCTTCTGTTAGTGTACAGCTGTGAGTGTGTCTTTCTTTATGTGGGTGTGTCTGAACAGCGTGTGTGTGTGTGTCTGTGCTGGGAAGCAAAGAAACGCTGTAACAATTTCAATCTACAAGCAACTGAATCCCACAGTGTGAACCTGCATCGCTGCTGACTGCTTCATGCTGACGTTTAAATACCACTGAAGAGAACACAGTGACACCTTTTACTTTATCCTCAACATCATCTGTTCCAGGTCTGCTTATTTTGTCAAAATTCAATTTTGTGAATCCGTTTGCTGCTGCACACGTTCACGGCTCCGCTGCCTCATTCTGGTTCTTATACTCGTAACATCTGCCCTGTCCTACCAGACACTGGAGATGTGCCAGATGTGCTGCGTCAGCACAAAGCTCCTGTTAGAGCCGAGCGTGAACAGGCAGCTTCACTCCCGACTAACTGTGCCAGTACAGGAATTGATCAGTTATTGATCGGACACCGGAGCATGAATAACAACACAGTGATAAGTCTGCTCTAAGCACAGTCAGATGTGTACACTCAGTGCTCAGTTTATTAGGAACACCTGTGACACACTGAGTTGGTCTGGTCCTGCAGCGAATCGTCCTCCATGAAGGTGACGATGTTCAGTCTGATTCACAGAGGTGTTGGTTCACCTGTGTGGTCACTGTGGAGGCCACAGGTTGTTCACCTGGACCAGGCTACATGGAGAGCTGCTTCTGACAGGTGTTTGTTATGTTTTCACCACGTTCCTGAGGCACTGACGCTCAATAAATTGACCACACTAATGTGGATAAAGTCAAATACTTCAGTGTTACACATTCAAGTGTATTTATGTGTGTACATGAAGTACTCAGTGGTGATTTCATTTTGCAGTTCAATTGCTTATAACATTGAAATATTATGTCCTCTTTTGTTTCTATAAATGTGTGCGTGCTTGTGTGTGTGCGGGTCTTTCAGTGTGTACTTTACCTCTGGCCACTCTGTGGGGTATTTTTTATGTTCCATAGAAGCTACCGGGCTGCGGAACATGGACGGGGGCCTGGTCTGAGGCTCGAGCCGTCACTGCCCGCCCTCCATCAGAGCAGTGGCTGTGATTGTGGCGTGGCCTTACTTTACTGGTCGTTCTTACGTACCTGAAAGAGGGGAGAGGATGGTTACTGCCCCACTAGCAGTCAGGAAGAGGGACGTTTAACAGACATTAAGCACTGATATTCATGAACCCCTGAGGATGAATTGTAATGATTCTAATGACAGCTTTTCAATAGCACGATACCTCAATCATGAACCCCTGAGGATGAATTGTAATGATTCTAATGACAGCTGTTCAATAGCACGATACCTCAAAATTCAGTCAACTGTTGATATTCATGGTCCCCAGATGAGGAATCCATATGTTTACTGTGACCCCTGACCTTTCTCTAGTGCCACCATCAGGCAAGAATTTCACATCTTATTACAAGGATAAAGTGGGTGCAAGTGTTTCAGTGCCGTGGAGGATTTTATTGTTTCTTTCACACTACAAAAAATCTAATGTTAGATTGCAACTCATTCATACTCTCCAGGGCATTAACCCTTTGTATTTTGTCCTCTATCAGGTTCCCTTTTGCACCATGAGACTAAAACAACAAACATGAGAAACTACAGGCTGAATTTTAACTTAGTTTGCTGTAGCTATTCATAATCCCCAGAGGATTAATCCTAAAGAATCCGTTGAGCCTCTGACATTTTCACTACAATCACCAAAATGTTGGATACTGGCCCAGTATCTGTAAGGGACAGATTACTGTACCTTAAAAAGTACTCACTTCTGGATATTCATGTTCCTCTGAGGTGGAATCCCCATATTTTAGTTGACCCTGATCTTCATCTTGTGCAGGCATCAGATGGGACTAGATGGGTCCTAGATGGGTCCTAGATGGGTCCTAGATGGGTCCTAGATGGGACTAGATGGGTCCTAGATGGGTCCTGGGAAGTTGATTTATTTGCAATAAAAAAACAGAAATTGATTTAAAGCAGTTTTTGGGGGTAAATAATTAAATTCAATTTACAGACACAAAGAATGTTTGTTCAGTCATATTAAATTTAACAAACGTGTTAATGTGAAAGAAATAAGTTTGTATCATCAGCAAAAGGTAAGAGAAGTATAACGTTTATATATAGCTGAGAATAAAAGGGGTCCAACAACAGATCCCTGTGCCATATCAGCAGTCCATACGTTTCTGAGTAGTGACTGAATTTGAACGCCATAACTTAATACGCTGAATGTTCTGACCACCTGTATGAAACCCAAAACACACTGTGCTCTACATCCAAAGCAAGTTCATGATTGTCATAGAGCAGGATCATTGTATCCACAGCTGTGTCCCTGAATCACTTTTTTCTGGATCGATACTGGGGCGCACGCAAAAATCAGAAATGAATCTTAGTCTGACCCCCCCCTTCCCCTTCCCCCGGCTGGGAACCACCGGTGCCGTTTTAATCCCGACTACTGTTCAGACTGACATCAAGCTCGGATTCCTCTGTCCCAAACTCTCCCTGGGCTGAGTGCAATGAACACGACAGCTCTGGGGAGGCTGGACACCACACCCTGTTCTGATTATGTGGCGGGAAAGAGAGAAAAGATGAGACGAGTGCAGGATAAAGGTGAAAGTGAGGTTGTAAATTTGCCGATATATTTGTAAACTTTAACAGCGCTACAGCAGTGTAACTGAAATATGTGTCTGGAGATCTCAATAAAAGCAACATCTGTAACAACAGCTGTCGACTTTTCGATGTGTGCGTGTTTGGTTTCTCTGTAACTAAGAGCATCATTTCCCCTGGGAAAACTGTCCCCTCACTTCTACTGTTCCAGGTTAGTTTTCTCCTCTGTGGACAATGTCCTCTGCTGATACAACTGTTGATACTGGCTGACAGCTTGCCCTGAGCTCTCACTTAACTCTAAAAGCAGCAACACTGGTGCAGGAAGTGCCTGACAGACTTTCACATACCCTGGGTTTTGTCTCACAGGCTACTTACAGGCTGACCAACCTCACTGGTAGCCAGACGCTACTCAGTGGCAAAAAAGTAGCCTGGCCCCAAGAGAGCTTTTCTGGTAAAACAAACCCCGAGTCGGGGGTCCTGGTGGACCCCCTGCATAAAGGGAGACACTGACTGAAATAGGGGAGGGAGGGTGGATTACAAGAAGTAGAAGTGTGTATTTCTTGGTGGTTTAAATCTGACTGGGAGAGGAAGGGTTGTGTGTGTTCAGGCACAGTCCTGCTCCTGAACTTCAGATTAAAATCTCCAGTAGAATGAAATGTAAAAGATAAGACAGGAGAGCAACTAATCTCATCTTAGAACGAATCAATGAAGGAAGACAAAAATGAACACAAAGGGGATCAGTGCATCACAGTAGGTAAGGTTTATTTACAGTAGGTAAATATAGTTATACTACTACTACTCATACTACTGCTGCTACTGTTACCAGTTATGGAAAGAACACAAATCTATTTTACCAGACAGAACTTAGTGTTATATGTTCAGCCTGTTTTGGTGAATGTCCACAGATCAGCCGGCTCAGTGATGACGAGGCAATGCAGAAAAACACAGTAAAGCCTTTATGATGATGATTATTGTTATGTAGAGGTTAGTTTGAGTGTTGCTTTACTAAAAGTTGTGTCGCCTTTCTGTTGGTTCGGACTAAAGAGGTGTGAAGGTTTGGTTTAAGAAGTGAGACTAACACATTTAGAGGTTCTTTGACAACAACAAACTAAACTATATGTGTGAATCTTGTTTCCTTTATCAATCTAGAAAATAATAAATAAATGTTATCAGGTTTTCAAAAACGAACAGTAGTGTTCATAGGGGCCTGATACTTTATGATTAACATTGTATGTGTGTTCAACTCCAACATTTTTAGGAGAGAAACTTCGTTATATTACTTGAAACCTGCAGTCAGGGCTATTCAGTGTTTGAGTCTGTGTGGCCTGAGAGTCCAAAGCCGGGGCGAGAGAAGCCTGCAAACTGTCTCTGCTGTTTGCAAAGATCAGCAGGTTTACAGTGAACACACTGATGTTTTTAAAAACAATCAAGACACATATATAAAAGTTTGTATCAGATTCTGACTGCAGAGGGTTTAGTGAGTACATCAAGCTGAAACCCTGGAATCAGGGAAACGACGACGCCCCTGCAGGTGAAGCACTCAGTCCTGTTTGACCCGGGTTCAAAGCCCACTCCTCCCTAATGTGCTCAGAAACCTGAGTAAGAGGCTTTTTAAAACGTCACCTCTGACCCCACCGTTATACCTGCATATGGTTTTTTTCTGCATAACCAAAAGGTGTTGAATAAGTTCTGAGTGATTCATAGCTGTTGTGGAGGAGCCGGGAGACGAGATGCCAATGCTGACACACTGAGTGTGTCCTCACAGTGACTCACACTCCAGCTGCTTGTGTTGACAGGCAGGACTGTTTATGACAACAGATCAGAAGAAGCTTGGACGGTCTGTAAAATCTAAATTAAAACTGAAAACAGTGATGTGTAAATCATCTGTGTCCCGTTTTACACTGAAAACGGTCGGGCAGCACATTATTTGATGTGACACCTCACCAACTTTATTTGTTCACATTAAACACTCACTTCCATCCTGATGCTGCAACACGTTCCAAGAACAGCTGGGACAGTAAAGCCTGTACCACGGTGTGATGCTGTCCTTCCTTAAAAGACATTTAGGGACTGAGGACACCAAGTGAGTCAGTGTGTTGGGTGTCATTTTGTCCCATTCTTCCTGTAAACAAACCTTATCGTGCAACAGTCCTGGGTCTTTGTTGACACGACCTGGGTTTCAAAATGTGCCACACATGGGGACGGGTGGGGACTCCAGGCAGGTCAGTCCAGCACTCACATCCTCTTCCTCCACAGCCAGGCCTTGGTGCAGTATGAGGTTTGCATTGTCTTGTTGACATATACATGGCGTCCTGAAGGCAGCACACCTCTCTATGTTGTTCAGCATTAATGGAGCCATCACAGAAGTGTGTGACCTTTGCCCCGGGCACTGACACGACCCCAGACCATGACAGACCCTGGCTTTTGGACTGGTTGCTGCTAACAGTCTGGATGGTCCTTTTTGTCTTTGGTCCAGAGCACATGGCGTCCATTCCTTCCAAAACAGACCTGAAACACTGATTGGTCTGACCACAGTGCACGTTTCCACTGTGTGATGGTCCATCCCAGATGCCTCTGAGCCCAGAGCAGTCGACTGCTGGACACTGTTGACACAGGGCTTCCTTTGGCACAGCACAAGTTTAAGCAGCATTTATAGATGTAACTACGTATTGTAGTGGCTGACACAGGTGAGCCAACGTCATCCTGAGCCCAGGTGGTTATATCGCTGATACATGTCCTCCTTCTGCCTAATGCCTGCACTTATTCTCTCAGCTGGATCCAGACGACACTGATAGCAGGTTGGGTGAAATCATGCTCTATCCATCCAGCTCCGTTTCCCTCGTTTCCAGCCTGAATCAGCTTCGTTCTCCTTTCTGTCTCCATCTATGTGATCCACCTGTACCTTTCCTAGTGGACTGTCTAGATGTTACTTTCTTTCTACTGCCTTTTATACTCCTTATACAGTGTAGTACACTGTCGTATACTGTAGTACACGTGTAACGTGTTTCTAATATTGCCTGACTGTATATACACAGTAGTAAGCCAAGACTTTGCTCCACTATATTTACACCTCATGACATCAAATATGTATGAATGTGTATGTAAGGTTTAGGTTTAATCAGTGCAGGTGGTGACTGACCCTCGAGGCTTACCACAGCTGTGTTCAGTACTACACAGCTGTACAAATCCGTAGACCTGACTGTACTTGGCTGATGATGTCACCAGCTCTGGTACAGACTCGCCACTTCCCATACGTGCCAAACTGGAGCCTGGTCACCGAAGAGGCTGAAGCTCTGGGGCTGAGTGCTCATTAGCCTGCAGACTCTGGACAGACTAATTGGACTAGTGGAGAGAATAAATGCTCTGAATGTTGATTTAAACACTTTTGATCTCCAGGTCCACTGCATGTGTACAAGCCGGTACAGGTTTACTTATTCATTACAAAAACAGTCAAGTCAATACAGTGTACAGAAAGTGTGGAGGGCAGCAAGTATGGAGAGCTGGGATCAGGGGGTCTGCTGACACAAAAGCTGAGTAGGTGGGAGAAGACAAGGACTTTTGCTATTGCTGGACTTTAGAGTGCAGCAACACAGCTAATTCCTGGAGGCAGTAGGTGCCAATGTAAACTTGATTTGTATCAAACTCACAAAAGTGTCAGCAGAAAAGATTAGTTTGTTTGTGGGAGCACTAGTGTACCCACGTTGAGTCAGCTTGGCACTGAACACTGAGGAGAGGACAAGGGCTTTGTTCTAGCTTTTGGAGGTGTCACATTGTCATACTTTGGTGATTAGGTACCTGGACAATAAAGCTGAAAGCTCAAAGAAACTCAGCAAACCTTAGGGAGGAGAATGAAAAGACACATGACAGGACAACCCAGCACAGAGTCCCAGAGGAGCTGGGCCACCACGTGACACCAGAACAGCTCCACCTTGACTCTCCAGGTCTCTGAACTCTCCTGGAGGGATGAACACTGTTCTACCAACAGATGTTCCCTCATGTGGTGTTTTGATGATGGTGGTGGAGACGCCGTCTACCACGTCGCTCCAACATCTCCCAAAGCTGTTGAACTGGGCTGAGACCTGGTGACTGGGAAGGCCACAGCATCTGGATCATATAACGGTCATCCTCATCAGACCAGTCAGGGGACCCCTGGTGTCCTGGGGACGGGGACTCTGTCATCCTGGAGGAGACCGCTCCCTTATTCAGGTTGGCCCTGTCATCTGTCACCTGTCTGTAAGCAGGTGAGGAAGGTAAAGTGATCAAAGGTGAACCAGTGTCCATTCTACATGTGAGGATTTCAACTAACGAAGAAAGATCTGAAGAGAGAGCTGATGTTTGACCTTGATCACTTATCAACTAATGGTCTCAGCTCTAGAGTCCAGTGTCCCCCGTTCAGTTCGGACATGTCTGCACTAGCAGGACACAGGCCTCCTCCTGTCCTGCAGCACAGAGCAGGTTGGTGGTGAGAGGCTGACTGTGGTGGACATTTACTGTAATGATTAATGTCACTGGGCTTCCAGCGACAGTGTTACCGCTCCACCTCGTTTCCATCACGACACAGTGACCAGAGAAGGACTGGGGAAGAAGCCATAATCAGCCACCAGATGAGGTTAGCCGAGCACGGGCAGAGCTGCGGGGACTGAGTCCAGCCTGTGGTTAACGAGAGCTGACACAGCCGACAAACGACCCACCTCCAAACAGAATAATGGAGTTCAAATCTGTGTGAAGAGTCAGCAATGATAAACATCTCTCCACTGAATCGTGGAGTGACTACCTGAGCCCGGCTGATAGCCTTTAGCTTTCCCACATTTAATCAGGTCTCGTTGTGTGTGTGCATGTGTGTGTCAACGAGGCCTTTCAAGAAATATTTCAAAAATGTCAGTGTGCCTCTGCAGATTTCTGAGGGATTCTGTCCTCGAGACAACCTGAACCGAGGGACGACACGTTCTCTACAACGATGACATTCACAGTGAGACGTTAAATGTGTTTACCTGTATGAACAGATGCAAACTTTTCACCAAACAGGACATATAATGTTGCTGTGGATTTAGTGAGTTACACAACACGTGCCCTGTTTTTTAGCTTTAATTGTCCAGTTCTGTGAACTAAAGCATGCAGCTCCAGGGAGCATTGTCCCCGTGGACGTACAGAGGAAGGAGACAAACGGGAGCCTTGTCAGACAGGTTCTGCAGCCTCTGCTCTGCTTTCTACGTGCATTTATGAAGGCTTGTTCTGGACGGACAGAGATAATGAGATCCCCAGGAAGTGGACGTCACTGTGTAAACGTGTATGATGTCTGTGTACTGAGGTTTTAGCTTACCTTGATCACTGAGAGAATTAGGACCACAGTCTGGCAGTGGTACCGCACTCAGCTCTGCAAAGACACATATAATGTTGCAGCGCGCATGTGAGACGTGCATGTAACCGTATGTCTGTCACTATAGCAACAAGTGTGTGTGTGTGAGAGAGAGATAATTATGAAACAACAGAGAGGAAGACAGTGCAGAGGTACTGAGAGACAGAGACAGGATTAAAAAGGACGAGAGTGACACGGCAGCCAAGGAAAGGGAATATTTAAAGGGCCGTCCTCTTTGCTTTCGCCTCATTAATTCCCAGTGCGATGGTTCAGTTTGTCCATCTGTTCGCTGCATCCTCTGTGCTCTACACTGTGTGATGTGCCAGTCACACAGGTAATCAAAAACCAGAATGCAAATGAGAAGGAGGAGATGTGAAAGCCTCCTGCAGGCCAACACACACACATGGCAGTGTGCTGAATTCGCAGGCTGAAGAGGGAACATCTCTGCTGGATGTCAATCAACTGGACAACCAGTCTGCTCTACAGCTACTGACCAGTTTGGATGGTGTCCAAGCCAAAGCTGGTATCTAAAACCAAAAGACAACACACCAGGCTCCTAAAATATAGAGTAAAGCCAAAGACAGTTAAATGAGAAACTAGATTTGAAGCTTTTTCTGTGGAGACTACAGGATTAATGCCCTGAGAACAAGAGGAAATGTAAGTGGATGGAAGTCGATCATCCAGAAAGAGAAAGTGACTTTGTTGGAAAAATACAGCTGAAAGAAGAAAAGTCACTGCTTTGTTCTGACAAACTGACATTTCTCCTTTTAACCCAGTGATGTGAGACAAACCACACTTTGTTATTGCCATCAGAAGATAAACGACTGTGCTCTGGTTACACCTCCAAACTCCGGTTTGTACATCTTCCAAAGGCCAAAGCCGTGTCCACTGCCGCCTCACTGAGTCCCACTCAGTGTCTCCATGAACTGTGCAGTGTCAGGAGATTCCTAACTCTGCTCCTGGAGACAAAGGCGGCGCAACAACAGACATTTTAAAGTTCTGCTATACACAGCTCAGCATACTGAAGCTGGGTGGAGAGGTATTACGAGCCACATGGTGGACGCCGTTTAGTGAAACTCTTTTGGCTGAGCTGTATTTAACAACATATTATGTTGGTTGTGGCCACAGAGCCAGCTGGCACAGCCTCACCTGTGGCTGCTCAGGTGCAAGTCTGCATCACAGCAGCCAGATAAACAACTGGTGGAGCTGGTCACCCCACTGTGCCAAGGCTTTAGGACCTGGCTCAAGCAAAGTGGACATTTAAACCAAAGTTCACACCTTCACAAGTCCCTCGCTCGGCGATTTAAACCAAAGTTCACACCTTCACAACAAGTCCCTCGCTCGGCACATTTTACCGGTGGCAGCATCAAATGTAGTGCAACAACACGTGGCTGCTGACACTGTGAAATCGGAAGGGAGGAAGTGAGAGGTGGCAGAGGGGATTACACTGCTGGAAGAAACAACTAGACAGGAGGAGGTGATGGGGGGGTGGAAATATCCCCGTAGCATTACACAATGAAGTGCACACACATACACACACATACACATAATAACTGGAAGAACCAATCACCGGAGCCAAGATGAGGAAATCAAACCGAGAGCTGTCAGACATGCCATAGCAAATCAGAAATAAGAAATAGACTTTGCATCTTGAAAAGCACGACAGTCTGGGAGAAATGCACTGAAAGCAGCCAGATTCAGTGCACACACACACACACACACACACACACAGAGGAAATCATGGCAGCCACAGTGACAGAGTCACATGCAGCCAAAGCAGCCTGTCGCTCTCTCATTCCAACTAGACTCATCACGCCAAAGACGACGTGGCTGCAGGAAGGTTGTCATTGATTCAGATGAAAAAGCAGGAGTGAGGTTACACCGTGTTTGCTCGTGACATTAGCCACGGAGCACTTCCTCTCCACTGCGGTGTGGGAGCCAGCGTTAAAAAGAACTGGAATCAATGAGGCCTTTGAAACATAACATGATAAATGAAGGCAGCCCACATTTTTGTCTCTTCACCAGATGCGTGAGTCACGTGCTTCATGTGCAGGACGTCGTCACTAATTTAGTTTGTATTCACACACCGACATCTACACCTCAGCCACAGTGACAAACTGAACCTCAGAAAAGTAACAACACTTAGTTCAAACCAAAAAGAAAAACCCAGTGTATTAGTTTTAGGCAGGCTCCTCATGTCACCAGCTTCATGTGCAGCCTACGGGCCACTCTCACAGAGGAGGTTATGAAGCATCAAGTCGATGAAACAATGTTGTTATGAGCTGAGAACCTGGTTTCAAGTCGTAAACATCTGATCCCTTCACTTTTTAGACACTTTATCATGCTGTAAATTTCATCTTTATTTGCTCAAATCTGCCTGAATCCCTCCTGAAGGAACAGTGTGCACTGTAATGCAGCCTGTGTGAGGTTGAGTGCATGAGAGAGACATTACCCACAGATCACCGCAGCTCCGAGCTGTGAAATATGGTGTGGGAACAGCATCTAAAAATAACCAGAATATGAAACCTTCGAACAATGAAATATAAATGAACGTGGATGCATGAGCACATGTGTCTTGTAGAGCGAGTGCTGAGCCTGGAGGGAAGTCAAGAAGTCAGAATCACTGTGTCTGTGAACGGCCGAGGCCGGTGGAACTAGTCAGGTGTTAATGAGACGGGGCGAGGTCCTGGGGAGGGGACCCGTCTTAACAGGGAGCTGAGAGCCCAGGCTGAAGGGCAGCGCAGCAACACGCACAGAGCCGGACGGGGCGAGGTCCTGGGGAGGGGACCTGTCTTAACAGGGAGCCCAGAGCCCAGGCTGAAGGGCAGTGCAGCAACACGCACAGAGCCCTGGAGGGCCAATGATGAAGATGCCAAGTGAGGCTGAATCCAGTCAACTTTTTGTAGACAAACATAACGTAGGTATTTTTCCCTTTACTTCGGCAGCAGTGTTAAAACAGAGGACAACAGACAAGCAGGGAAATGGTTTTTAAACTCCTGCAGCATCCAGACAAAGTGTGAGCAGGAGATTATAGTGAAGATCCTGAATCTGAGGCTTGTTCTGGTGTAATGTGTCCATGTTTTACTTGGAAGGATAAATCCAGAAGCACACTTTGCTTTCTGATCATGAAGCACAAAGATCAACCGTACACGTGTGTTGTTAGTGATTTGGTCTAATTGTCCTCTCGGTGCCCTCAGCGGTAAATCAGTACATCTCTTCTGTATCTTTTTTCCGTTTCGCCTGCTCATTGATCACAGCTGTGAGCTAACAAATCCAATAGTTCCACTCTCTATTGACACGCACACACTCCGCTGACCACGATCATTATTCTGGGAACTAGAAAGTTTGTGGCTTACGGGGGCTGAGGCTACACTTATTACCAAAAGCCGAGTGGATAAATGTGTGCAACGGCAACGCGCCTCTGTTCTTTGTTTCATTTGGTTTTCATTTGTCTGCCTGCTTCATTATCCCTCCTCTTTGGCTGCAGACATCAAGGCCGGCTCAATATCTGACTCGGCTTTGTTTCACCACAGGTAAACATCTGTGTTGTTTAGAGATGACATTTTCTACAAAGGACCAGAAGAAAATGGAAGAAAAATACAATGTCCAGTGTGGGGATAATTGTTTTTTGTTTGTTTCAGGAGGTGTAATCTCTTCCTCTGGTTTTACATTCAAAGTGCAGCGTGTTGCAGCTGCTATCTGTGTGATAAGTTGCTGTGTTTAAAGGTACCAGTATCAGCTGAATCTGTAGTACTGGAAGAAAGAATAAGAGCATCAGTCACCCACATGATACATATCTACTGGAAACGAGCCGAGCAGGGCCAGGGCAGGAAGGAGCTGAGACAGGAGGGAAATAAATCACAGATAGAGAGGACGCAAGGTGTGTGGAGCAGAAAATCAAAAGCATTTTACTCAACAAAATACACTCAGATTACCCTGGAAAAATGCATCTGCTGTCATGGGCGGAGAAGGAGACAACGGGCCTCTGGGCCCAGACTTGTTGAAGGGCCCCCTGCTCCCCCTCTATAAGCAAGACCCAGACACTTAAAAGACAAGACACAAAATGATATTCCTAAATAGTTTCTCATCTTTATGGTCATCTTGCATCTGCCTGTGGTTGTAAAGCCTAAAACTGTCATTTCAGGGGCCCCAGACCCTGGGGCTGGGTCAGGAAACCCCATGTCTGTATTCCAGAGAGCTGATCACGTCTCTCTCCAGGGATCTTCCTGAGTACCTGTGTTGTTCCAGGTTAGCATCGTGGCTCTCACAGAGCTC
>NW_018128248.1:87566-115665 GCF_001952655.1 Monopterus albus | reverse complement strand
AGGCTGCAGCAGCAGCTTTAACGTCTTGGTAACAGGCAGCTGTTAATCCATGTTAAAGTTCAATTTGGATTTCTGACAATATGGCCACAGGTTTTCAGAGCGTTTAAAGGATTTTTAAACAATGTGGAACCGTGACGGCTATGTGCGCTCCAAGTGTGATTACTTAAGTTTTTATATTCAGTTGTTGAAGTTAGAACCCAAAGAAACAACTTGTTCATCTGTGTTGCAAGAATTTAGTTAGTATGAAGTACAGAGGGCAGAGGTCAGGGAGATAACGGAGCACAGAGACGAGATATTTAGTTAGTATGAAGTACAGAGGGCAAAGGGCAGGGAGACGACGGAGCACAGAGACGAGAGGTTGTGACGGGGTGTGTTGACATTATAGTCCTGCTCCTGCATCAGGAAATGAACAAAGAAAACAATTCCTCTAAGCCACTTTATCTGATCTCCCCCGCTCCACACACACACACACACACACACACACACGGTGGATTCTCACTGGTTTTTCTGCTTTAAATAGCATCAGTACACGTTTAGAGATCACCAGTTACCATCCTGGTGTCTAATGGACAGGCCAAGCGTTAGAATGGTTTTAAACTACGTTTTACAATATTAAATAATGCAGCAGTTAGAAGTTGCTAATACCAACTCGAGGTTCCACAGCTGTGGGCTGTCGACAGGGAGTATGGTGATGCTACAGGTCAAGCTTCGTTCTTTAGGCTGTATGTGTTTACATTGTGGTAAAGTGCCTCCATTAAAAGCAGCTGAATTCCCTACTGGCAGCTCCTGTGTGCAGTGAACCCCTGGAGGTACAGGCAGGTGTCACTGGATCAGGGTGACAACATGAGGATCCTCAGGCAGGTTCTGGAGGTATAGGGAACATCCCAGTTCAGTTCAGTGGAAACCAAACCAGATGTAGTTACCTCGGTGTCACACTAAACCCAGTTGTTTGTGTGAGATGGACTGTTCTGCCACTGGATCCATGTACCGGTTGAATATTACCACATGTTTAAACGTGTGCACGTGGTTTCTAACCAACGTGGCACCTTCTGCTCCTGGTTTGATAAACAACCAGGCTCTCAGGTGTCTCAGTGTGCACAGAACGCACACAGGTCCAGGCTTTCATATCAAGACAAATGACTAAATGTGGTGAAACTGCAGCAACATCTGGCACAGCTGCACCCCCCCACCCTCCTTTCTCTTCACTTTCCTTAATCTAATACACTGAAGTACAGCAGAGCCTTGTCCTGTACCCATCTACTGTTGCTTTACGTCTTCTCTCTCTGCCAAAATGAACAGCTGCTGTTTTTCAAGCAACTGCTCTGAAACAGTAAGTACTTTTACTCAGGTAATATCATTTTGAGGGACTTGTTTCCATTTCCCACTACTATATACACTTACAACATACATTATGACATTTCAGAGGCAAATGTTGCTTTTACTCCAGAACATTTACATCAGAGCTGTAGTTACGTTTGAGCTCAATGTCTGAGGTGCAGTAAAATGTATGATAAAGCACTGGGACCACGGTTGGTCTCTTCTTTAACATCAAACCTCGTGCACAGACAGTGAAGCTCCACTGTGTCCACACACTGTTACCACTTACGGTACGTGATGCTCGATGTCGGGTCCACAACAGTAAAATACTGATAACTGGTGTTTTGCATCTTAGAGATCATTTAATTTACTTTACAATGAAAAATGTTAAGCCACTTCAAACAACGGCATGAGCCATAAGGAGTGAGTAGACCTGGGACCCGAACCTGGGACCTGTGCCTCTGTTTGGCCCTGTTCAGTAATGTGTCAATCACACATCTGCTAATTAGCATAAACACAAAGTGAAACCATGTCCCAGCTGTGGTAAAGCTTCCCTTTCCTTCTGGTGTTACAAAGCACAGGGTGGTCTGACTCAACATCCACCGCTACAGGGACAAGTTAGCATGTCGCACCTTGTCCCTCGTCTGATCCTGCTTTGCCGAACATCGGGTTTGAGTGTTTTCATTTGAACTTTGTCTTGTAATTGAAGCTTCATGATCTTTCATGCTAATTAGAAAGATAACCTTTTAAAAACAATGCTTTCTCTTCACTTTTAATGCCCCTGACGTTGCTTCTGTCGGTACACGGCTCTGATGCGCAGCCTCAAAGGCACAAGACGACGACTTGAGTATTCACACCAGGGGGTCTGCACCACTGAGTAGGGCTTTTAGACTCCTCACTAAACCCCCCCTCCTGCTAACCACACGCCCTTCCTTCTATGTCTTCGGGGCAACGCACCGCAGCACTGCTCTGTTTCTGAGCTATTTCAGGAACAGCAGCATCATGTTTCTTTAATTTCCCAGCAGCGGCCTTCAATAGGACACGAGCTTTATTTGAGGCACAGTGAGTATTTAATAGGATGATCAAGCTGATATCTGTCCTCCCAGAGAGACTCAAAGGGCTGTGGGTGAGGTCATCAGCCCCACAGACACCACGTCAACAGTGTTTAGCACAGTCTGAAGTTCAATTTCACACTGATTATCACATAGCTGTGTTTTCAACAGCACACTCCATAACAAGTAACTAGACATTCAGTCACAAAGTGTAAAGCACATACAAACAATAAGCTGCTGATGTTTGGGCCCTGTTCTCTCTGTCCATGTGCATTGTCGTCGTGTGGCTCAGGTCTCATCTCCTGGAGGCTGCTCGCCTCCACAGATCATGTTCTTCATATAGATCTACAATCCATGTATAATTGTGTAACGCCTTACTCTACTTCTCCTGTGTTACTCTCGTCTGTACTCATCTACTTCCTGTCAGTGCGTCCTGCAACAGGGATCCCTGCTCTGTTGCTCTACCTGAGGCTTCTTCCATTGTTTTCTCAATAAAAGGGTTTTTCTTGTGATTCAAGGCTGTAAGGACACAAGAGCTGACATGACTCGCCTGTTGTGTTGAATACAGAAACTGAAGAGATGCCTCACCAAACACCAACATCAGCCGACACACAAACCGAGGTCAGCGTAATAAATATTTCAACATTTCCATCTACTGTGAACCCTGCTGCTTCCAGTATTGCAGGTTTCTAACAGTACAGGTTGTCTACAGTAGTCACAGTGCTCAGCTACTAATAACAGACCCAGAGACCAACGGCACAGCAGAGCGCCTCATTAACAGTGATCAGCAGCCAGGGCTGGCCAGGCCTTGTGAATCTGTTTGGGAATCCTTGTGCTGACCTGATCGCAGTGTCAGTGCTAACATGCCCATGTTAGCTACCTCAGTTTAAACCGTTAGCAAAACAGCTGAGGCTGATGGAAACAGGTCAAGAGCAAAGTACTGGACCAGGCGATGGCGGATCAGTCGGAGCGTCGCCAACATTACTATGGCTCATCCTGAGGGAAGTTGTGAACTAAACTCCATCAGTGATCCATCCAACAGCTTTGAGATATTTCACTAAAAGTTCACAATCTCAGCCTCATGATGCTGCTAAAGGCAAAGTCAGGAGATCAACAAAGTCAGTATGATTCATCCTCTGGGCACTAAGAACCACTGTGGTAATTGTTATGGGAATGCATCTAGTCTGGACCAACAAACTGACACCGCCGTTCATAGAGTTGAGGCGGCATCACAGGCGTGGCTAAAGACAGATTCATTAAGATTCTGACCTGATCGTGGCACTAGAGGAAACTGAACCTTCACTTTGCAGCGACATCTGCACATCCACCACGAGGCTTCATGTCTGTTCTCATTGTTCTCAGAACGTTGACAGCAACAGCGTTGGACATCACACTGACAAGTACCTCTATACACAGGACGTACGTACATGGTGAACAGCTTCCTGTGACAAGCTTCTCTCCTTTCCTGTACAGATCTTCACTCTCCCCCTTGGAACCGGTCTATTAGTGGCCCAGTTCCATCTGATCAGCATGTGCCCTGTCTGGGTTCACACGTCGGCTCTCTCTGTAATACACACTAGCAGTTGGCCAATTACGCCGTGCCGCTGCTCAGCGTCTCCCTGGGCCTCCTTCATTTCCTCCCTCAGACGGAGAGCAGCAGGGAGCTGAGCGGTTTCCCTTTAGGGCCAACTAGTTTTAGAGCAACCTGCTTACTGGAGCCTGAATGTCAGAGCATCTCAGTATTTAGGTAAAGACACGACCAATTTATCTTGTGCAGATTACAGTCTTCCCCCCTTCCCCTTTTAGCCACTGTCTGTTTTTCTGCAGGTGGTAATTTATTTTCTTCACTTACAGACCTTCTGTCGGCTGATGCTGCTATTTGTGTCGCAGTGAAGGCGCACACAGAATCTAACCCTGACCTTGGATTTTGCTTTTTACATCAAAAAGTCATAGAGATATTTGTTTCTTTCCCCTGTGCCACTGAAATGAGTTTCGTCTGTAGTGTGGCTGGACTCGGCCTCAGAGAGAGGGTACAGACATCCAGAGGGGGCTCGAAGTGGAAAGCTGAGCTGGTTCGAGGCTATGGTGGTGCTGGGGGCTTGTTTACACCTGCCGAGGACACACCTCTCAGAATAAATGTCTGTCAATCTGCTTAGAACTGATGGTGGGAAAAAGAGACGCTCCTTACTGAAGCAGAACGTCCCTGAGAACCATCACGTCTCTAGCGATGGCTGTCTTTACACCCAGGTATACATGAAATGACTTTCAGCTGAACGTAGATTCAAAATGAATCTAAAACCCACTCCTGGTTATTCCCACGCTGCTACAGCTGCTGACTGACGCTGAGTCCGATGAAGACTCTCCACAGTCCTCTTGTAAAACTTCAAAAGGGCTTGGGGAAGGTGAGATGAGGAATTATATCCTCCAGGCATCATCAAATGCTCAGTTCAAGTTCTGGAAAGCTGTTTTCCTGCACAGTCCATCTGCAGCTCCTTAGGCGCAGGTAGACCTCAGCACAAAAACCACATGTTGTATTCAAGTATTTGGGCTGAACAGTTGGGGTCTCATCACATGGAGAGTTAGTCAGCTTGGAGCCATTTCACTGGATATACAGTGAAGGAGAATCGTCAGGGTTTCAGCTCCACATCTTGATGCAGAGACAGTGGCATGAAGAACCCGACGTGCACGCCGTCTGCTTTCCCTTCACACTCAGCCCTTTGCTCATGAATGTAGCTCATTACTGCCAAGGTTTTTATGCCTCGGTGTCGGTGATCCATCAGTCTGTTCCATTCCTGTGAATGTGTCAGAAACAGATCGAGAGCATTTCTTCAGATTTGCCACAAATGTTCACTTGGATTCAAAGATGAACTGACTAGATTTTGGCGGTCAAAGGTCAAAGTCAGTGACCTCGTGTCTGGCACTTCTAGCTCTGAATCCATGAGTCATTATATTCAATCTTCTCATCCAATCTGTATTTGTATTGTTTTTTTAATTAGTTTATCCACAACTCACAACACAGCCAGCAATAAAGTCCAGTTACTTCAGTCACACACTGTACCAGTATCATGCATGTGCTCCTTCCTCAGGAGCAGCTGGGACCATTATGTGTAACTGGTGTTAACGTCACAGGAGCACGTGTGCGTCCTCGTAGAACACCACATACAAACAAGACAGAGGCCCTCACATTAAAACTTTGCTCCATGGCAGATGTTTTCAAACTGCCTCTGCAGGAGGGCAGGTAGAGAGGAAGGGGAGGTGGTACCAGGTGAAAGGGGCAGGTGTGAAACAACAGGACGTTGGTTACTGTGGTCTGGTCCACTGAATCGACTGCTCGCCACACGGCAGCAGTTGCAGCAGCGGCCGGGACACAGCTCACGGAGGAGATCGCATTATTTTAAAACCTGATTGCAACAATTTGCATCAAAATCAGGCTCCATCTCGGGGTAATAACTCTGTCATGGCTCAGCTCAGGCAGGAAACATGTTTTTCAGATTTTGTGACTTACACTTCCAGAAAAAAGCACCCTCTCTGACATCCAGTACAAATAAAGATCCAAAAATCAGAGATAATCAGCTTCAGGACCTGTTTGAGAGTGTTCACCGGTACCGGCGTGACGCGGTGACAGGTGTCTGTACTTCCATGTCTACGCTGCAAACAAAAGCAGTGAACAGAAGATTCAGCTCCTTTTAATGGAGACACTTTGTCCCCGTGTAAACAAATATAGGCTTTAAATGGTTTCATCTTGTGACACTGTTCCTGACTGAACTAATCCAATAAATGAACCTTTAGCTGTATTATTTATCTTTCTCAGGTGTCAACTGTGCACGAGGGTGTAGGGATTTGTCTTTTTCCAGTGTACACTGGGACAAGAACAGCAGTTAAAATGTGATTTCTGCCTATAAGAGAAGCTAAATCTGCCTGTGGAAGCATTTGTGGACGGCAGCCTAATCACAGGCTGCTGTCTAAAGCAGGACATAGTGCACACACACTACATTCTGCTTAAGTACATCTAGTAACATACGTGCCATTACGCTAAAAATGTTACTGAATGAATGATAAATGATTAGCGTAATTTAACATGTAGTGAAATGTGCTTCAGGGCGATGAACCGCGCTCCTCTGAGTCATGATTAGAGCCCGTTCAGACTGAGAGGAGGTGGGACTTCAACAATACCTGCTCTGGTCAGTGATTTTCATTCTGTTCAGAGAAAACGTGAGTCATTTTTCACCCCCTCCCCAGGAATAATTACAGCCATAATGACCTCCTGTTTTTCTGTGAACCAGCTGCCCCCATCATTTAAATGTCCTTCGACTTTACAGAAGATCTGTCAAGAAGAACAACCGGTGCTTCTGATTCTGAAACTGTGTGAAATGTGATTGGTTTATTGTGGAGGGACATCAGAGATGACGAGACCCTCGGGAGGTGGACGTCACACTGAGTCAGATCAACGTTTCCTGTCTGTGTGTCCACATGTCACCGAGTTAGGACTCTGTTAAGAAGGACATCCATAGTAAAGTATCTAATCTCACTGCTAAGGGACTTTGTATGAGGGCAAATGGCAACGACGTTCATCTTATCTAATACAAGTTGTGTTGTGTTCAGCTCTTTACATCAGCTGTGTTTCCTTATTTCTACAGGGGAACATGCAACTAAACATTCCCACTCAGTCGCCTGATGCCGTGCAGACGGGGCGTCTGGCTAAAAGCTCATTTGCAGCCTCCTCCCTGTTAGGCTTTTAACAAACAGGTTCAAACCTCCCAGAACAAACAGCTTAACAGACGAAACCAGCTTAAACCGGCTTGTGGCTACGTTAGCTACCAAATTCAAGTTTATGCTTGTGTTCACAACAGATTCGGCAGCTCCCCAACAAGGATCTGGACGGGACTCCACTAGCAGCTGCTTGATTTATCTGAGTTTACACCCAGTGTAACAGTGAGGCTGAGTTCTGACACTTGGATTAGTACAAAGATTAATTGGCGTGGCAGGGGGACAGCGTTTGTCCCAGCATGCACTGGGGGAGCCAGTCACCTACAGGCACCAAAGCTGCATGTGTGGACACAGTCACAGGGAGAAAATGCAAACTCCACACGGGGATTCAAACCAGTGACTGTGTTTGAAAGCAACATTTACTCAAGTACTACACGTATATTACTTCAGTAAAGGAATGGAACGTCTTCCACCGCTACGACAGGGTGTGGAAATGCAGCAAAAGTCACCGCGCAACTGATTTTTAATCTTCTCTTTTACCTGAAGACGACAGAGGAGAGAGAGCGCAGAGAGGGCCGTGTATTCAATCTCCACTAATCAACGGTGTTTGCGGACTTAATTTCCCAGGGTGCTGCTCTGCAGATGGGCAGCATGAAGTGTTCAATAAGTTCAGCTGCTCGCCCATTGTTAGCTCTCTCTGTGTACACACACACCTAACGGGTCAGGGTACACGAAATCATTTCTGCTGGCATAGGAAAGAGAAAGGTTTCCTCCTGAAGTGGTGGAAGGAGAACCCAGATCATTTAGTAAGAGTACCAAAGCAACATGTAAACATGCTCCTTCAGAGGTTAAAGATCCTGTGTGAGCTGGATCAGAGTCACAAATCACTGCTCTCAGAGGTCTCAGTGTGACGTCCACCTCCAGAGGATCTCATCATCTCTGAAGTCCCTCCACAATAAACCCCCAGAAGCCAGAGGAGCACAGGCTGCAGAACCTGCCTGAGAATCCTCCTGTTTCTAACTTTCCTTCAGTGTCACAGTGACAGCTGTGTGCACGTCCACGGGGACACACTGGAGCTGCTCAGTCTGCTGCTGGTAGTGGGGACACTGAGACTACATGTGAAGTCATATAGACTGTGCTGGGCCCAAACAGGCCTACACTGCACACTGGTGCCATCATGGTTCCAAATACAAAGAACAGATACCTCCAAGTTGTACTTGTGTACTGTCACTGAGTAAATGTTCCTAGTTACTTTCCACCTCTGTGTATTTGTGATCATCTCCACAGAAGGCTGCATGTTTTGTTTGGACATAATCTTCGACACCTATTAAAACACTCTCCTGTTTTCAGTACCACCTTTATCTCACTCTGCCTTCAGTCTCCACGACAGCTTCAACAGTTTCCTTTCTCACACCTGGACACCGGCACAAAATGCACATTGACCTCTTATTAAGATGCAAATGGTGCAGAAGTCAGTCCAATGACCATCGAATGAGTTCTGGCATGACAGTGACAGCATGAGCTCAGCATGTTGACAGACCGAGCTGCCTCCATAACCCGTCTGCGGCGGCTCACACGTGACCTTATGACTGTGGAACCATCTGATTTCAGGCCCGTGACACCGCTCTCTGTGCGGATGATTACATCCGACCTGGCCCAGTCACAGTCTATTCCCCTTTCCCATTTCAGAAACATAATCTAAACTCTCCCCCCGCCGCTCTATGGGGCCACAAAACACCAACTCATTTTTCAACAGAACCCACACAGTGAGGATGTAGTTTCCTGTTTGTGTCTCAGTGCTGCTACTGAACCAGACGACCGGGGATCGGGTAATAAAACCGATGCTGCTGTGTCACTGCCTCAACGACCCCGTGGCTCATTTGGAGCAGAAACACGTGTTGACACAAACCTGAGTTATTATTTGTCATAATGAACAACTGCTGTTGATGAGGACGTCTGCAAAGCCCCAACGTGGTCGGTAACGCGTTTCATTTGTTTTCCTGCAGGATCCACTGGTGGCAGCTGCAAGTTCAGGTTGTTAAGGTTCTGCTTAGACCCTCTTGGTTAAAGCACAGACTGCTCGTATATAAAGATGGACGAGGTGACAGCTCAGAAATGAAGCCTCCACCAGTCGATCGCCACTTCCTGATTTTTCTGAGCGCATATGTAGTGTTTGCTGCAGCAGACAAAAAATAAGATATGTAGTTTGGAAAGATGACAAACAGGCAGCGATGGGAGGTTTTACACCAGCTCCAATTCTGAAGTCTCAACTCTTAAATCTGCAGCCCTGAAAAGTTCAGTGTTAAACCAGCACCAAAATGTTAAGTACCAGTGGAAAGAGTCTCCTCACAGGAACATGGTGAACTCTGGGCTCCAGGTAGAGATGCATCAGCCTGTAAACCACCATCATTCTGCTTTTTTCAGCCTGAAATGGGCAGAGAGCATTTTTCTCCTCATCCATTTCCTTCTTTCTTTGATGATACCTTGGATTATCACAGATTCCTGCAGTTGCTGTTTGACACCGTGTCAGACGAGCTTCTGAACGGCCACACTGCGTGTGTCTGTTATTGTGTAGAGGTGTGTGTGTGTGTGTGTGAGAGAGAGAAAGATGTTACAGCTCAGCAGAAAGAAACGGCTGAGAGATGAAAGCACCTCTGACCCAGAGTCTCAGAGGACTCAGCCCAAACCACACAGGACTGACTGCTGGTCGTGACAGACGAGAGGCGCTGCCAAATGAATAGAGCCTCTCTAGACACAGAGACGGTCCTAACCAGCTGTGTTACTGCCTATTTGGATTTGTCTTACTGCTCATCCACTTTATATTTCAGTTGTATTTAGTGGCATTCATGTGGACGACAAAGTAAGAATTTCATTGTACAGGGAAACACGTTTCCTAACTGTGCATATGACAAACACACACTTTGACTTGACCATCTACCCATGATGGTGTTGCACTGAAATCTGTCCCCGCGGCTCTGCAGACCTGCGCTGTCTAGAAATATTCCAGCAGAAGGCAAAAAGATGCAAAGCAACAGGAAGAGTATTAATCTAGGGGTTTCCAACAGACTGACCCAGGGACCACCACTGTGACCGAGAGGTAGCCTGAGGACCGCTGCTGTGGTGTGGACAGACTGGATGGACACTAGTTTTATCAGGAAAGTCCTACAAACAAGTGATACATGTAAATGTGGTTAAATAGTCAAATAAAAAATGATTCCTACAGTGAAACTACATCAGTGAACCCATGGTCAGAGACCACCTTCAGTGCCTTCATGGACCACCAGGCTGAAAACAGCATCTTCAGTCCTTTGTAATCAAACACTGTGATTAGTAACTAATGTAATTACATTTTTCCTCAGTAACTGTAAGTGATTACATTTATTTTGTAGTTTAATTACAGTAACCAGTTACATGTAATAGATCCTCACTGCAGTTACCATGACCACATCTGGCGTGACCCGGCTGGTTTCTGCCTTGCTCCAGGATTGACTAAGGTTTTGCTGTGAAGTCCTTCGGCCGGTCAGCAGCTTCCTACCTGTCTGAACTCCGGCAGTACCGCACGTCACGCAGCTCAGGAGGACTCTACACATTCAGGAGTGTGGCTGTGGACTGAGCCGAACCGAAGTGAAACGGGTTATGAACCTGTTGTAAACAGGGCAGGTTCCTCTGAGGACGACAAACACACAAAAATATTCAGACCCCAGTGACAAAGACCAAAGCTTCTTTGTTACAAGGGGTCGGGGTGTGGAGGCTTCCTGAAGCCGCTGTGTTGTGTTTGTGGACACATCTAACCACCTCCTCTGCCCGTTTCTTCTCTAGCAGTGTTGTGTGTAATGAAACGGTGACCTTTTGTTAGCGGAGCTGTAATTGGCCAAATCAGCAGAGTTTCCCCATGCTCCACAAAACACAATCCACTGGGTTCAGTATCAGTGCACACACACATGCACAGGACTGTAATGACAGCAAGTGTTGTGCTCAGAAAGTCTCCCTGGCGTGAACCGAAGGCACAGCGCTGGTTGAAAATGCTTTTCATGTGTCTGCAGCTGATTGTTGTGGCTCCATGTACGTTCACCACTGGTGCACACTTTTCTATACGTGTGTGTCCTGCAAGTCAAACCTCAGTCCTCGGGCTAGAAGCTCAAATCTGGCGGCGACAGACAGGGGCGAGACCTCTTCAGCAAAGTGAGGCTAGAATGATGAATTTCCAGACTAACTAAAACAAAGAGGAAGTGAGAGAGAGGAAAAAGCTTTCAGTGTCACCTTTTAATGCCACTGTCTGATAAGATGTGAGTGCTGAGGTGCGTCACCGCTAATGTGCCGCCGCTGCTCAGTCTCTCTCCACACTCCCATTTGTTATCAAGGCTCAAACGTGGGACACTTAGACTGTTTTATGCTTTAATGGGCCTACTATGTAAAACTCTGCATTTGTATTTTGTTCCTTACGATGTGCAAGACCTCGAGGGCGTAAATAAAGCATCGGAGGAACAGGCATGATTCATGCACAAGCAAACACAACTGCAGTATGTTTGGTATGAAATGTGACACGGCCCAGACTGTTTTCTTATCGCCATGAAGATGTGCAAACTATTCACCCTGAATGTGTTTCATTAGAATTCCTCCGTCTGCAGGGAAATGCCAAACATCCGTGCACCAGCAACACGTCTCCCAGAAATGCTGCTTTGTTTTGTCATTGAGACAGACCCGGTTATGTTCGGTGGAAGTGCACGGCACAGTGTGGGTCTGTATCACAGCTGCACAAAGCAGAGGAAGCACCTGACTCCTGTGTGCGTTTGGACAACGCGGCAGTCTAGTCAACCCCTCCCATCTCCAGTCTCTGTCGAGTTTTCCAGTGTTTAACCAGGACGTTCCTCATCCTCAGTGAGTCTTTCACATGCTGCACTTTCAGAACCACCAGTTTGCACCTTGGCAGAATCATGCACTGACACCTGCTGTGATCCTACGTGCATGACATTTCTCTCAGTGGTGTCATTAGAAAGCCCCGACAGGTTTGGGTTTACATCTCTGTTTATCATCACGTAGTGGGGGCATCCTGACAGCCCAACGTCGAGGCACGAGCCACATGTTTCATTTACAATGAGCTTTCTCTTACTCCTGCTTCATAAACGCTGCGGTCGTGCCAGTGAAACTAGCTCACGTATCATCATTACCCTGCAGTACTGCAGCTGAGTTTCTGCTCAATAAAGCCACATTTCTGCTGCTGCTCAGTGAAATGACGCAGCTTTAATTTATGTTTTCCTCCTTGAACTTCAAAGGTTTGAAAAAACACCTTTACAGCAGCGGGGAAAATGCTTCCTGCTCCCTCCACCATGAACATCCACCTGCGCCTGAGCAAGATAAGTCCGATCAGTCTCCCCTTTCATTTCCGACTGAGCCCAGCTGCGAGTAATCACATTATACACCTGCACGACTGCAGAGCCGAAAAGGTTAAAGACAAGAAAGTAAAGGTTAAGCTGTATTGATCTGGAACAACAGAGGGGAGGGCAGACAAAAGGGGGAAGGAGACAAAGTGTGGGTTCTGGAAGGAGTGTAGATGTCATAAAGGTGGAGTGAGTTAAAAGTTAGTTTGAGGCTACAGACTGAAGCGGGCCAGTGTTTATGAAGCACCCGAGGAGGAAAAGCTGCTGAACGCAGAGCAGCAGTGAGTGACGAGCAGAGTGGGAGCTCAGCACATCAGAGGAGGAGGCTGGAGGAGACGGAGAGGAGAGAGGCCAGCGGGGTAAACACTCAGACGCACACTTCGTCATATAGGAAGTGGCAGAGTGAACATCTCCTCTTTAACCTCCACCCGTGTCCTCAGACTTGGCTCCTCTGCCCATGTTTCCTCTCCTCTTGTTTGGTCTCCTTTCCTCTTATCTCCTTTCATTTTCCTTCCTCACTCTAATGTCCTCAGTTCCTTTCCTAATTTCTCCTTTTATTTCTTCTTCTCTTATTGGTTCGTCTCCTCGTCTCCTTCTCTCTTCACCCCTGTTCTTGGCTTCTTCCCACTTCTCCCCGATTTCCTTCTTCTGATGTTATTTCTTTCCTTTTGTTTCCTATCCCATCACCTGTTTCCTCTCATCCCGTCTTCACGTTTCCTGTCTCCTCATCTTGTATCCTGGTCCTCTCCTTGTTTCTCCTCCTTTCTTTTTCTTTCCTGTCCTCTCATCTTTCCTATGACCTTGTTTGCTCTCCCTCATCTTGTCCTTTCTTCCCTTCCTCTTCTATCCTCCCTCATTTTGATTCCTCTTCTTATTTCATTTCCTTTTCTCCTTTCTAGTTTCCTCCCTCCTCATCTCTCCTCTACTCTTCTTGTTTCCTTTCTCTCCATATTTCTTTCCCCTCATCCTCGCTACACATTTCCTTTCTCCTTGTTTCCTTGCTGCTTGTTTACTCTCCTCTCACACTTGTCTGTAAAACAGTTTTTTCACACTTTAATGCTGCCGTATCCTCCCTCTCCTCCTCCTCACTACGAGCACTCTTCCCTAGCCAAAAGAACACTGGCCATGTTCAGCTCCAACGCACGAGGAGTAATTGCATGCATGCAGATGTACAGATGTCGTGCATAGCCCTGCTCTGGCACTGACCAGTTGTCAGCACACGCTCAGCAAACACAGGCTTTATTAAGATGCACAAAACATAATGAAATTCCACCTAATGAAAACAGCCGGCGTTACCATGGAGAGAGGAGATGTTTTCCTCTGATGAAATGAGGGAAGAAGTAAATCCTGAGGGAGAGTAGCTGACAAATCTGCAGGCTGCAGATAAACACAGAGGAGAAGAAGAGAGTGTGTAGAGGAGGAAGCTGAGTGAAAGGCTGAGCCACTGGATTTACAGGCTCTGATCAGCTGACCTGAAGCCTGAGCTGTTAAACCCTGAACACAGGGCAGGAGGACTGGACCACAGCCCAGATCCAAATCCCAAACATAAAACTTTAAACCTGGACTCGCACCAGGTCACACCTCGACATTATTCTATAACCGACTCTCGGTTTAGTTTATCTGGCACAATGAAGCGACCCCTCGTATCTACAAGGTGTCCAAGATAACACCACAAAGTCCAAGACTTATTCTGGCGGTGGTCCTTCACTGCCAGAAGACTTATTCTGGCGGTGGTCCTTCACGTAAACAGAAAACCACCATTAATGCAGGAGTCGATGTGTCTGTGACCCCATCCTACATCTGTTCTGTGCACCAAGCACAGTCTTTCACATCCATACATGTAAATGTTGTTTAAAGCCCAGAAATGTGAACCTACTGTTCAAGTTACAATTAATGAATATAAGACGAAAACACTCGCGTTCACATGTTAAACTCTGGGCCCCTTCAGGGAATTTTCAGGAAAGGATGTAAATAGGATTCAGGTCCTGGTACCGAACAGGAGCCTTTCATCCTGTTCGATGGCACAAGGTGAAAGAAAAGCAGCTGGTTCACTTCGCCGGCTCCTGGCGCTCCGCCTGATGGTGGATTCCTTCTAATCCCAGCCAGTTTCCAGCTAGGTGTTCCTCCTGAGCCCGGTGACAGATTCACCAAACATTATGGAACAATGTGCCTGGGGGCCAGAATCATGCACACATGGTTCACTGTGCTCCAATCAAATAACACAACCTGGTGTTGGAGTTCTGAGCTGGGAAGACTTCTCCTGAACCAGTCCTGCCACATGAGAGACAATCCTCTGTCTGCCTACATTCATGCACGCAGCACATGGACATAGAGTGTGTGCACGATCCGAAAATCCTGTGGTCGGCAGCGAGAGGCCGAGCAGGACGATCATGTGTCTCTTGACTGAACAGACACGTGATGCTCTGTTTCTCTGGTGCATACATGCACCAATACCCCAGTGAAACGGGCACTTTGTGTGAAGTGGAAAACACTGGGATACTGGGAAACATTCAGGAAACCTTTGTTGTTCTGTTGTGAGAGAGAAGGACTGAAGCTGGAACAAACTGGGACTCGTGTGCTGTTTCACATGGGCCAGGGAGCCGTCACAGCCACGCCGCTGTGTCAAGCTGCATACACGGAGCCCGGCAAGTTGCCAGATAAGACGCAGTCACGTCCTTTACCGCTGGCTAAATGCACGCACACGCACACACAGGCCCAATTACATTCTTCCTGTTTTTTCTACAGCAGCCATGACAGAAGGGAGGACGGCTCGCCCCAAGCTGCAACCTTGTGAAAAGCACTCAACAGCTGAATTTCTCCTCCATTGTGCCACTGCCAGTGGGCCGCTGATCACACAGACACTACTTACACTGCAATTTGTCAGCAACATTAACACGATGCACAATAGCAACTCAATACGCTGCAAATACAACCAAGAACAGGGGGGGAGAAAAGAACGGGGGGGAAGAGTGTAAGCTCCAAACCAGGGGGAGAAACCTGATCTCCAGAGAATTAGGTAAGGCAGCACAAACACACACAGCGTGCAAGTATGTGATAAAACAAGCAGAATCATCCATCTGCTCGCTGGACGTCTCCCCCTCTCTTTCTTTTGACTCCCACCGTCCCTCTAGTCCATGTCCACTCTCACCGCCTCCAGCCAAGGCAGGGAGACGCTGCTTTATTTGTGAAGCACCTCTCAAACAAACGTAATTCAGGATGCCTCACATCAAGAACAGAAATGCATTCAAAGAACCAATCGACCAGCGAGTCCCAGTCTGGTCTCTTATGAAACATGTCGTCCTTGAGCGGAGAAGTGCCTGATGCTGCTGCACGTCGTTGGACAACGAGCAGAGAACAGCTTCTTGTAAAACCTGTCTCACCTCGTCTTCACAGGACTAGACGCTCTGCATACAGAGTGTTTTACCTGCATACCTCCCCGTCGCAGAGACTCACCTGGCAGCTGCATGTGCACGACATCAAGCCACTAATGAGACTCTGGTCTCATTATGGACAAACATGGCTACAAACAGAACAACGTACATCCAGTCCTTCAGAAACATCTGCTACATATACAGAAGGATCGATGAAGGACCTAAGTGGCATTACAAAAAACCCAATCATGACTCAGACACTTGAATGCCAGTTAAATTGTCAGACAGATGCACTGCGGGCGTCTAAACTATAAAGTCGTACTCTGGTTTTATATGATCCTACTTTATACAGGATTTGTAGGATGATACACTGTATAAGTGGCAGAGCGTGGCCATTCAAACTGTGTCTCTGATGGAACATCTGTAAACTGTTTGTGCTAAAATGGGAGTTGGAACTTCAGGTTTTGAAGACCTGGATATGCAGCAACTTAAAAAATTCAATGGGATTTATTTGTTTAACTGAAGAAAGTCACTCAGCTTTTCCCGTTTAGGGGTCACCACAGCAAATCGTCACACTGACAACTCGCATGTTGACATTTGGGACGTGTTTTACGCCGGATGCCCTTCCTGACGTAACCCTGATTCGAACCCAGGCCGCAGCGGTGAGAGAAAGTCTTCTGTTCATTTGTTTTTAACGAGACACACAGACAAATACGCTGCAATGACCCTGATGCATATGTTCAATTCATATCAGTCACTGCTTATTTACATTTTGTGTTAATCCCATTTAATGCTCATGATCAGTCACATATTAATGTGAATATAAAGTGTTTATTCCTGACGTAACCCTGATGAATGAATGAATTGTATAGTAATGTGCACATGTTGCTCCAACACACAGACATGCACACTTTTTCCTCCGTACGATGTGCGGTGATAAACGAGTGTACTCACATCGACGTCCTCTCTCTCGTCCCTGTGCTGTACAGACTCAATGAGCCAGGGGACCAGGTCACGTTACCCTTCAGCCTCATAGTTCACATTATCCTCAGTTAGAAACTGAGTACAGACCAAACAAATGGAGCCTCTAGCTCTGTAAATACAGATGTATAAAGCCGACTTACCCTTCAGCCTCATAGTTCACATTATCCTCAGTTAGAAACTGAGATGAATGAATGAATTGTATAGTAATGTGCACATGTTGCTCCAACACACAGACATGCACACTTTTTCCTCCGTACGATGTGCGGTGATAAACGAGTGTACTCACATCGACGTCCTCTCTCTCGTCCCTGTGCTGTACAGACTCAATGAGCCAGGGGACCAGGTCACGTTACCCTTCAGCCTCATAGTTCACATTATTACAGACCAAACAAATGGAGCCTCTAGCTCTGTAAATACAGATGTATAAAGCCGACTGTTTTGTTCATGCATGTATAGTTAAACTACATCTGCTTCCACACAATGAGGGAAAGCGAGTGAGCGAGCGAGCTCTGGCAGACATGGGCTTATTGTGGTGGCTAAGACTGCAAATGAATTTCATCTCTTCACATTCAAAATCCATCACCTTTGTGCAGCTGAGGGGAAAAAATTGTCATCTCAAGTCATGACCTGAATTTACTGAGTGAGAAGATGGCTGCAAAGACAAACTAACACATGCACATCTGCATATGTGCACACAAACAAAGAATGATATCTTAGTCTGCCCAGTGAAGAAGGCGGCAGCAGACTGAGGCCAAAGGTGTCAGACAATGGTTAAGATGAATGCCAGGTACTACAGACAGTGAGGAAGGAGCTTTTCAGACAGAAGCTGTGAACAGCCGCCGTCCACGACCTGCAGCCAGCAGCCAGAACCAGTCAGAGACCAGCTGGGGAACACAGTGGAGCCTTCAGCAGCTCCAGAGCCACAGGTTTCCCCCCAGGAGGTGGTGGAGACCAAACCCAGAGCAAACAGAGAGGAAGCACTGGGCTGAGATTCACCAGGGGGACACGGGCACACTGTGCACGGAGGAGCATGTTGATCTGTAGCTGCTGGAGGTGGGAACAAGAGTTCAGCTTAAAACTGATGTCAAGAGCAAATAAATCATTTAGTGCAGGTTTAAGAATTTTCTACAAAACCTTCTGAAGACATTAAAATACTGATTTGTTTCTAATTTGGTTTTCCCACAGAAAGAAGAATCTCTGTCCAGACAGGAAGGGCCAGGTGTCACTGCCAACATCAGTGAGAGATACCTTCCACTGAAGCAGCCAAGCACGGGCACCACCAAAGTCCTGGAGCCGGATCACCTGAGTGAGGTGCAGCCATCATGAATGTGATTATTGACACGTGCACATCTCTTGCTGTAACAAGTCAAAGCCAGGGTGGGTCAGTGCACATCCACACAGTCCAGAGGAGAAAGTCAGTCGAGCAGAATCGCCTGTGTGGGTGCATCACGGCGTGTGCAAGGGTCTCTGGGTAAAGGACATGAATGTGTGTCCCAGCACTGGTAGGAAGTGGGTGTCTGATGGTCTGATGTCCACCAGTTCACCTCCTGGTGGGCCTGCTGACACTGACAGGATGGACGCGCTGAGTCCTTCTGTCCATATTCACATAACAGCTGTTACTAACAATGGTTCCTTCATTTTATATATTTGTATGATATGTTAAGTGCTGTGGTAAAGCGCTATATAAATAAAGTTGAGTTGAGTTGAGTTGTGGTTTTCCTGTGTGAGGGGTCTGTGTGCCTCCTTACTGGCCAAGTGTTTACTGTTTATCTGCTGCATCGTTTTCTTTTGGACCCAGTCTTCTTCTCTCACAGCTCACACAGCGTCTCCATGTGTAACCAGGAGCATTGTGGGATACCTCCTGACATTTTCACTTTTCACATTCTTGTTGAAAATGTAAAATTCCTGCTATAGATCTAAACATGTAGAACAAGAAGAACAACAGGAGCATTGTGGGATACCTCCTGACATTTTCACTTTTCACATTCTTGTTGAAAATGTAAAAATCCTGCTATAAAACTAAACATGTAGAACAATGCGATGTTTTGCCTTCACTGCTGACACGAGATGTGTAAGTCCCTACTAGGCCACACTAGACCTGTCAGCGCTGACGCGAAGTGACGGCTCGCCGACGTCTGAAAGCTGTGCTTTATGTTTAAAGAGCATGAAGGACTGTGGTGGTGGTGCACGACTCAAACACAACAGCACTGAGGGAGGACGGTGTGTGTGTGTGTGGCACACAGCAGAGGACTGATGTCTTCAAACAGGCAGGTTAATTAACTGGCACAAGTGTGTGGTTAAACCAAGATAATGGACAGTGTAAGACCCACCAGGGTCCACATACAGTCTGTGGACCCTGGTGACACTTCACTCCATATTTCATCAAACAGAAGCACACGAGTCTGGAACCGCTGCCTCACCCGGGTTGCTGCGGAGTCCGGCAGCTACGCACACACAGCCTGACCTTCGCTGGCCGTTCAGCCTCTAGAGCGCACAACCCAAAGCACTGCAGACACCAGAGGGAGCAGATTCAACCACAGCTCCCAGCGACAATCATTGTAGATGCTGCTGCCAGCACTAATTCTTAAGCAAGCACCGTTTTTAAGAAACTGTAACCATCCTCATGCACTAGCCTGCTAAACAGCCAACGCATCCAGTGACAAGGCTTTAACTACCGACGCTCTGAGCCTGCAGAAGTGTCACCGATGTCAAGATGAAGTGCTAACATAGACATAACAGAGGTGAGAATGGAATGAACAAACATTTGTAAGCTAATTAGACAAATATCCTCTGACGTGCCAGAATGTTCATATAGAGCCAATTAGAAAAGCTCACACAGTCTGTGGAGAAGCAGAAATAAACAATTTGACAAACCTGACAACAACTGTGCAGTGAAGTAACGCAAACATCTCTCCAGTGTCTTCATCAGCTCGCCTGGTGTGTGTGTGTGTGTGTGATTATATAATATCCCAGAGCCGTCATTAGAGGAATCTGGGGCTGGTGACTGGATCTGCCTGGTTCCAAAGTACAACCAAACATGTTTTATTCATGTTTCATCTGACTAAATGACATTAACTAGTTCTCCTGCACCAACAGCCTTGACCCACTTCCACACGCTGTAGGGGTTGTTTTGGTTTTTCTACTCTGCCAATTATAACAATTCGATTACTACTGGCAAGTATAACAATTATGAGAAAGGACGGCGGCAAACTAGGAACCCAGTGGATTGAAATGCCCGCAGTGAAAACATTAATGCATTAGCATTTGCAAGTACAACCATAAACAAGTGTACAGTAGCGAGAGCGGCTATGGAAGGGACAGGTAGCAATTACTGCCCTGCTGAGGTCGTTTACTGTGCCGCTGCTTAGAGACCTGACAGCAGCGATGAAAGCAGTGCTGGTCTGGAAGCTTCTCTGAGTGGAGAAGGTAGGAAAGGCCGAGCAACGCCAGAGCAGCGGAACAAGTCGGAGCCCGAAGTTCATCCTGAGCCGGGACCTCCTCCGGATTAGATTAGATTAGATTAAGAGCCCATAGTTCCACATCCACATGCTGTACACTGACCCTGAAGTGTGAGAGAGCGACAGTGGCGTGACGTCAGCAGTAACTTCAGAATGAATTTTCACCCTTTCTGCGTTGATTCAGTCGGCGGTACGTGCTCTACAGTAACATCAAGTTCAGCTTTAGAACTGAAATCATCATGTCTGTGTCTGCGCCGCTCCTCAGTAACCACCAGTGAAAACAGAGAAGGCTACCTGTGCAAACAGACCAGGGGAGCACTCAGCGAACCCTGACAGCTCGCCAAATATTAATTTCCTGAACCTCACACTTATCAGTGATGCACATCTCTTTGAGACAACTGAGTTACCACACAAGAGACTTGATGGGAATACGAGATAAAGCATTTACTCTCCTACTCACACAGTTCACGCGTCTCGTTTTCTCCCTTTCTGCATCTCGGTCTGAGCCAGTCATCGCTCCAGTCTGAGAGCCACAAGCTCCCTGAACACTACCACAGACAGAAGGACGCCGCCTCCGGAGGCGGTAGCTCATCAGGAGGCCCCTCATGTACAGTAGGTAAGAGCAGCCACACACGCTCACTGCTGCAGGCGTCTGCATGTAAACATGCAAACAAACAGTTCCTAGAGGACGTGCCTCTGGTCTACCGGTACAGTAGCATCTAACCCTAACCAAAGTGCAGGAACGGGATTCTGCCATGTCCTGAACTTATGTCACTGATTAACGAAGCAATCTCTGGCGGGTCTGGCTCATCTACTGAATGCTGAGGCACTGGGTGAACTGGGACTGGGGCTGTGACATAAGCATGGGTGTCACTCATCATGTCCCATGAGGTTTATTCCCCCACTTCATGACGAGTAGGATGCAGTGCCGAGGTGTGTCGACCTTTTGTGTACCGCTCACTGGTGCAGTTTCTGCTCGACACTCATGCTCCCATCAGTCAGTACTTTGTCTGCGAGCTGCTTCCGCCTCGCTCACCTTTCCTTTGCTTCTGCGTTCCTGTTTTCCTGACTCTATATTCCTGCCGACCTGTAATCGTCCGTCATGTACAGAATGTCATTCTCCCCTACACTGGGCACAGGTGCACCTGCAGCTTCGCACACAACAGACGTGCACAGTGTGAGAAATGGTAGACCTCACGTTGATAACCCAACTCCGCCAGCTCTCTCTACAAACCTGTTTGTCACCGTACTGTTCCTTTGCCACTGGATGTGGAGGAAGCAGCGCTTTGTCACCTCTGAAATAGGAAACTGACACATTTCACCGGGTACTTCAGTCGGAGCGGCAGTGACTGTTACTGTGGATCAAACTGTGAGACTGACTGTACACAAAGTTTCTACCACAGTTTAACACAGCTTGTTTACAGAGCACAGGCTGTTAGGTCAAGAACACACACAGCACTGGCACTGGGAGTGTTGGAAGTGTGTGTGTCAGCGTGTTAAAACCCAAACTGGTGCTTCTCCTCTACCTCAGTACATTGAAACAAGCTGTTAGGTCAAGAACACACACAGCACCGTCACTGGGAGTCTTGGAAGTGTGTGTGTGTCAAAACCCAAACTGGTGCTCCTCCTCTACCTCAGTGCATTGAAACAGGGCACGACTCTGGGGTTTACTCTCCACATTCTACAACGGCTGCTATGAAAACCTGTGAGATTCTTACAGTTTAACAACGTTTTCTCTGGGAACACAAGAAAACTACGACTCCAGTGTCGTCTTTTTGGCATTTAAACCCATGTGTACACTTCATTTTGGCTACTGTGATCCGAGAACATCCCAGTGGGGATTAACAAAGTGTCTGTCTACCAAAAAGCAAGTCCAAGTAAAAAAGTGTGGGTATTTACTTTTGACAACAGCAGGACACAAACCCCCAGTGCTGTTCGAATGCCATTTTTCAGCTCGGTGTCCTCAGACTGAAACCACAGTGCTGAGTCCTCTGTCTCGCTTGGTGCGGCTCAAAATTAGTGCTGATGCAACAAGAGAAAGTCTCTGTTCCAAAGTCTGGGGTTTTGTTTCTGGTGCGGTTTGAGCTCAGCTCTGACGCTGTGCTCAGAGCTCTGTGGGTGGCTTCAACGCTCCTCCATTAGCGAGGGACAGCAGGGACGGCCACCGTGTGCCTCTGCAGCCACAGCACCAGACCACGTGAGACCAAGAAAACACATTCTGGCACATTTACTGCAGAACATGACCTCTTCGTTAGGATCATGGCTCCAAATCTGTCAGAAAAGAAAGAGGACATTCATGCACACAGGTATTACAGTGCAGGTGTCCGTGCTGTTGAAAGCCGACTCCTCGCTATCCCAGCCTGCGTCTGTGAAGATCATCTGGGGGAAGTCTTGCTAGCAGGGAGGTAAATGCTGCTGAGACATCAGCCTGACTGCTGTCCAACACAGGCCACCAGTGTTCAGCTGGACGGCCTGAGTCAGGACAGGTTTGGTTTGACCTGAACCACGACAGCAGCCAACAAGTGCCCAACGTGTGGGATCTTTGGACTGGGATGTGATGCCAACTCGTCCCAGAGGAAAACCTCTGCCACACCATCATTCCAACGTTTACGCCGCTGTCACACAAACTGTGAGCCTGTTGCTCACTGCCCCGTGTTTGTCGTTACTGCTGTGTGGATATTGTGTTGACGACTTGGCAGACACACACGTTTCAGCTGCGCTTGCACCTGCACCCACACGGTCCCAACAGCTGAGTGTTTCGCTTGTCACTCGTACTGTGCACTGTCAACAAGTGAAGCACGGAGACCATACGGTCGCACTGTCCACAGACACACACTTCCCCCGCCAGGGAGCGTTCAGTATGGATGTACACACCCTCGTGCGCTGAAAGAGCGAACCAGGACACACACCTGCAAACACACTGGAGGCCCCTGACAACCACATCTTATTAAAGCATGTTACCTGAACAATCCCCGTCTCCCAGAACCCATTTCATTCAGCAGTGCTCTGAATTCCTGATCTGCAATCCGCTCTCATTACACCCCCTCCCTCTCTCTCTGCCCCCCACCCCCCACCCCAGGTGGCTAGTGTAATTGCTGTGGTTTAACTGGTACCGTGTTTGATCTCATGCTGATCCTCTGAAGCTCCTCTCTTATGAAACAGATGAAGGGAGGAACGCATCCCCCGTGTGTGTGTGTGTGTGTGTGTGTGTGTGTGTGTGTGTGTGTTGAGTGGGAATTGCTTCAGTCTGGTCTGATTTCTGAAGTAATTCAATTATTGCAGCGACAGCAGTAGAACTGCAGGCTAAAACACACAAATCACTTCAATCTAAAGCCAATTCCTTCTCATTTAACCTCTATGTGTTACACAGACATGAAGCCATTTTCTCTGCTGCCTTCTATTAGATTCTCATCTGCAGCCACCGGCGAGCGGTGAGGGATCAGGAAGTGGACTCTGCAGCGCCGTCTTCTGTAATACGGACGATGAAGAGGCCTTAAAGAGGTTTCATTGATCTGAGCTGCCTACTTCTTCATCCTGACAAGATTCAAATGTGTCAAATGAAAGATGCTTTCCATAAGTCAGCCAGGTGTTACAGCTGGGCAGACGCTCGCTTTCTAGTGACGACAGCTGTTAAACTGGACAGACAGAACGTGTTGTTAGAGGATCACTGGAAGACCAGAGATATCTGTAATCATCTCGCTTTTCACTTCAAACAAACTAATTAATATGACATTTTCATTTCCTGGTCAGACACGCGACACTGGAGACGTCAGGGCTGCCGTCTGTAGTTACAGCAGACAGGCTGAAACGCTCTAAGGACGCCCTAACAAACGATGAAGATGTTCAGAAGGTGACTAGATTAAACCAGAGTCACATTCATTCTTGTTTACAGTCTTAAAAATCCCAAGAAACATGAAAGTGGTGTAATGTCCTGCCAAAGCCACTGAGTTATGAAGGACTGACAAACAAACCAAAAGCTACTCAGTCGTCCAGTGCTCGTCTCTGTTGCTGGCACTTCGTTAGTCCTGGTACCCAAACTTCCAGCAGGAGGCCGCGACACTGGGAAGCCCCAGGACACCCCTTCACTTTAATCATCTCTTCAGTAATAACTCAAGCACAGGAAGCACACAGAGCAATATTTTGCCTTTGAAGGGAGGAGAGGAGGTGGATTTAGAAGCAGGGCCAGGTTTTAAGACAGCGACAGGGAGGAGGAGATGGGGCCGGGTGGGGTGTATTAAGCAGAGACAGGTCGAGAGGGTGAAAGTGATTAGACACAGAATCCTGTCTGGCTGAGATGGGACAGAGAACAAAGGCAGAACAGAAAAGGCCTGGGAGCAGAGTCGACTGCACGGCAGCTTTCAGCCACCGATAAGAGCAGGTACAGGTGGGAGGGAGGGGGAGGAGGAGCCGGCTCACGCTGTGCAACAGCTGCAAATAAGTTCAAAACATCCCCGTCGGCACATTCATACCTAAACACACACACTCATACCTACACACACACACACACACACACACTCATACCTACACACACACACACTCATACCTAAACACACACACTCATACCTACACACACAGTGTGTCAGGGCGGCAGGAGGGATGTGCTGCTCGCTTTATGTACATGGCCAGTTACTCTCCCCCTGTAGCTAGTGACACCTGAAAGATGGACGCCTCTGACACACACACACACACACACACACACACAGGTTGTTACATTATCTGAAAACAACACAAGGAAGGAAACGTATTAAACATGAAAACAAGTCTGAAGCTGTATTTATCTACCATGCTAACAGTGACACACACTCAGCAAGACGCACACAAATGGGTTAGTGCATCTAAACATGTGCACAGGTAAAAACCAAACACTGTTGTCTTCATCCAAGTGATGAAGACGAGCTGTGTCATGTGTGTTCTTGATGGATTCACAGCGACTAGGCTAACACGCTCTGAGGCTCCAGTCTAGTTTAGCATGTTAGCAAACAGGAGCTAATTAGCACTAAAATCAGAGCACAGCTGAGGCTACATGGCCAAATTAAAACTCTGACCTCATGGTGGCGCTAGATGAAGAGGATCACCAGAGTTCATCCTGAACCTGAATGTCTGGACCCCACTGAGGTGGCCTAAAGGTTGGAGAGCAGAGCTCGTGACTGAAAACTAAAGAGAAGAATGGCGGCCCGCTGGTGGCACAAGCCAGAGGACCACCAGAGGTGGCAGGGTCGCCACATGTTCGCCACATGTTCACAGCAAACAATCAGCCAGTTACTAAAACCTTCCAGTCTGAGCCACGGCGGTGGACCAACCCCAACATCATGCATCAGACGTGCTACACCTCCACCCCCTGACCTCACCACATGCGGACACGCTCCTTCCTGTGTGCACACTGCAGTGCATGTGACAGTGTGGACAGGGCCCCCTGGTGCACACACACACACACACACACACGTGGTGTCATTCAGTTTTTGAACTCGTGCTGAGTGATGTGGTGACACACGTCGACAGACAGCACCAGACTCACTGAGAGGTTTTCATCGTTCGCTGCCACTGACAAGGTCTTTGTCATCTCCGCTGAATCCCTTTCTACCCCCGACAGCAACTTGTGTGTGTACACCGGTGAGACAGTAATATGTCGGATACAAATCGGCAAGATACCGTCATGTCACACACACACACACACACTGTGGCTGCTGCAGATTTTTAAGCAGAAATACTGTTTGAACACATCCATTACCTTTCATCCAACACAAAGCTGTGACACACAATGTGTCCCCAGATATTACACTGCTTAGTGGTTTAGTGACCAGGCAGCTCCATCCTCTGTGATAATACTACATTTACTAAAACAGTCGACATCTTTGAGAGGAGCCGTCTTATCAAATCAAACACCTGTAGTTATGATGAAGGTGTTTGTGTGTTGACATCGCTTTGGACCGAAACTGTGGGAAGAAAAGTTATTAACGAAGAAACACACAGAGTTCATAATCTGTCTGTGCTCTGAAGTAGGACAAAAGATTCTAATGGAGGCCAGAATTATTTGGCAAAGTGCAGGAGAGATGGATAATATAATAACAATAATGGTGGAGGTTAATGTGGCCCCTGGCTGCTGTGACTCAGCTCCATTATGCACCTTCCCCGGCAGGAGCACGTGGGTGTGGGAGGGGGCCGAGGATGAACCTCTGCTCAGTGGAACAGATAACAATGACTGAGTGTTTGTGTGTGGCGCAGCCTGTATCAGAGGCCTGAAGTTAAATATAAAACCACAACGCTGTCACACAGTAAACATCGTCACAAGTGATTCTCTGTTCAATGAAAAGTGTTCACCTGGTTTACACAGCATCACCTTAAATGTCATGATCATGTATTAATGTTATGCTAAGAGAATAATGAAACAGGCATAATTAAATATTATACGACTCATAGTTCAGATTCTTCTTCTACTGGACCGGAGCCATCGTGGTCACCGTTCTCCACCGATCTGTGGGTTTACAGTTAGAGCTGGAACCATTTCATGGCAAACACACTTCCTGAAGTCGTGTCCTCAGATTATCAGGCTGGCATCTTCATCCGGTTTAAGAACAAAGCTAAGGACGTTCCCGTCGACCTCAGCTGTGGCCGCTGTCGGAGTCTGAGTGTGGAGCAGCTCCAGGGAGGCGTCCTCCACCAGCCAACAGTTGGCTGATCAAGTCTGCTTTGTGCAACACAGAACCTATCGTACCAACGATTTCTCTCAGCTAAATGGTTGATATTTACCTCAGGTGAAGCACAGATCATGGCTCTATCTCCAGTAGGTATGGGGCAGAAAATGAATCTGCTGCTGGAGGAGAAATGAAAGAGCCATGACAAAGATTTCATATCTCCCCTCTCCTGAGCTGAAGGGCTCCCTGCTAGAAAAGAACTATATTTATTCTAAAATTAACAATGATCTATTCAGAAACTCAATTTTAACTCAATTAAAGCCCGTCTCCCTGTCGGTCATGCCTTTGTTGCAGCAATTGTCAGTCTGTGCTTCTCAGACTGGAGTTCTTTGAACATGAACGGAGCTGGAGCTCAAACCTTCAGCAGAGCGAGGGGGAACATTTTAATTCAGCCACACAAGAGGGAAGAGAAGCCATGACAGAGTAGCAGGTAGGAGTGGGCTGGAGTGCCTACAGCAAGTGGTGCCAAACACACTCACAACAGGACACACACACACACACTCACCGTGCTGCAGAGGAAACCAAGACTATGCAAATCGTTGAGCTAATGAATTTCTGAATTCCTGCCTTGGCTCCTGTGATGGTAATGAGCTTATTTTGGCATCAGCTCATAGAGGAGAGAGGAAATGAACAAAATCATATGTGCACACACACACACACGCGCAGTGATCTAAGACAACACAATCTCTTGCTGACAGTGGCTCATCACACCTCCTCAGTCTTCCTCTCCCTTGTGGTTTGTCATGTTTTCTGAATTACTGCATCCTCCTCAACCCGCACACAGCCTGAGATCGTCTGTCTTTATTCTGCTTTTTTTGTTTTGTCCTTGTAAACTCTGGTTTTGATTAGTGCTGTATGAAAACACTGACCCGGCTGGAGACCGCTGTCGTGTTAATGTTGATAAATCCACTGTTACAAAGCAGTGATCACACTGAGCAGGTTTGTCGTGGAGAAACACGAATCCCACGTCGATCCCATCGCTGACCCCACACCGATCCCGTTGCTGACCCCACACCGATCCCGTTGCTGACCCCTCTGTTGATCCCACGTCGATCCCGTCGCTGACCCCACATCGCTGACCCCCCGTCCATCCCGTCACTGACCACACGGTCAATCCCACGTCTATCCCGTCCCTGACCC
>NW_018128248.1:84964-87527 GCF_001952655.1 Monopterus albus | reverse complement strand
ACCCCCCGTCGCTGACCCCACTCTCATCCCGTCATGTATCATGAACAAACAGTATTTGTGATCTTTGCTACTGTTTATCGTCTGATGCTCTTCTGGCCTTTCTACTCTCAGCCATGCACATCTTAAACAGCGTCTGCAGCACAGCCTTAACTCCAGGTTGAACTCAGTTACTACTCTCTAGCTACAGCTCATCTACAACCTGATGAAACTGTGTGGTTGGTGTGAAAGTGAGTGATTTGTTGCCACAGTGGGAGGGTTGTGTTGAGGACACTTCAATATGGTTCAAACGTCTTCAGTGTGTCTTTGAATGTCCAGCACAGCCTGCTGTCCCACTGGCTCCCGATCATCTCAAACCAACCTGTGGCTGTGACTCGACTTTATCTCGGCATCAGGACTGGCTCAGATAAAGTGCTACTGGTCAGACCCCCTCTCCAAACCACAAAGACGTTCAAGGTGCTGCACTCCGGAGTTCACAGTAAAACTGTGTGAAATGGGCACAGCTGTCCAGTGTTGGTTTGGCAAACAGACACAGCTGGAAACAGGCTGTGAAACTAAGTTCAAATGCCGTTTGATTACCAACAAAGTCAAGTGAGAAGCAAGTAAATGCAAATTCAGCCGGGGGAGTGTAAACTGAGAAAACTCTGCATGTGTCCCGGGGATTTATTCATCTGCTCCATGAGCACACAGACGCCAGAATCAAACTGCATTAATGATGAACCGTTCAGTTTCTGTGCCAGGAAATCCAACTGATGGTTTTTTCCTTTCACTAAAACTATTTCTGTGCTGGTCTGGAGTCAGTAATGGTACCCGGGCTCGTGTCAGCCAAGTCATCTACTGTGCACCACACGGGCGGGAGGTCTCCTCTCCTGTCAATCATCCCGAGACCCCACAGATTTATCACTGGAGCCTTTGGGGGAGCCCCAGCCCTCAGGTTGGGTTCCAGTGTTCTACCTCGTGCCTCTCCCCGTTAGGGTGTGCACATACAGGACCGGCACAGTTTCTGCCTGTGGAAAAAAGAATACAGTGCACATCTGAAATGGCTGCAGGAGTCAGGGAGAAGTGCCTATTATGAGCCATTATTAACAATTTGAAGTCATTATGAGCACTCGGCAGTGTAAATGGGTATCATTGTGTGAAACGCTCTGGCATCTTACAGACGCGTCCGACTGTCAGAAATAAGTAGAGAGGAGGCGAGTGGCAGGGATGGAGAGGCGAGAGAAACGGAGAGAGAGAAATCAGCACGAGTCAAGGCAAAGAGAGAGAGGAAGGGGTTTTAACACCGTATTATTATCTGCAATAGGCCGGTTATTGTCTAACTGATCAATCTGAGATGAGAGTTGGACTCAGGTCAATTTCTCTCTCACACACACACACACACACACGACCCAAAAAAAAAAAAAAAAAAAAAACTCCTGAGCTCGAGCACAAACATGAGATGGTGGAAAATTGAGCTGCTGCATCTGAAAAAAGAAAAGTTTTCTTGTGCTCGAAGAATTTAATGTGCTTCCAAGGGCAGACAGACTGCGGTGGTTTGTGTCCAGCGGCTGCACCGGCGCCGTCCTTGCTGCTCCACGTTACTGTCAACCAACCACAACACACGGCACACAGGAGACACTCCGACACCACGTGTCAGGACGTGAAAGGAAGCTGCAGAAGACAGAGAGCAGTAGCAGCACGGTGCGTCTGTGCCGCCTCATCAGCTGCTCTCTGCTTCACATGCACCACACAGCGGATGGACAGAGGACACAGAGCGGCTTCAGTGCAGACATTAGCAGGAAACATCCTTATGATGAGCAGCTGCATACGCTGCACAGCAGTAACGAGCCTTCTGTCGAGATCCTGCTGCAGGTGTTGATGCCCGTCTCAGCTCCGAGCTGCATATCAACAAGGTCGGCCCATCTCGTTCCATCATCACACAAATACTGACACAGTCTGAGTTTAGAGACGCTGACACCTTCATACGTGACTTCACTTCCTCACATTTAGATAAGTTTCCTAAAATAAGAACCAATCAGAAAACTGTTCACAAACTGTACAAAATGTGACACTAATTAAAACTAAGTGTCAAACTATTCAGGTTTTACCATGTTTAAGTGCAACATCACCAGCAGGCCTCTTCCTTTGCCAGCTACGGGGTAAATATCTGTTCTCTAACCACCTGCTGTTGGCAGGTTGTGTTGCCTCCACTGGGCCACTGGATCCTTTTTTATACGATCAGTTTCCCAAAGGCTGAAGAAGGTTCTCTGTGCTGTGTGACCGTTACGCTCTGAAGATGTTTGAGAGGTCAAACATTAAAGAGACGCTTTCTACCAACATGTTACCACCAGCTCTCCTTCCAGGGCATGAACACACCCACAGCTGGATGCACAGCAGCAGACCTTTGGTTGAGTCCGATTCCTGTTAGTCTGGGGTTTCTCTGCTGCTCAGGTCTGAGATTTTATATGAAAAGAAGAAACATTTTTCTAAGACGACAGAAAAAGTTGATTCCAAACTAAACTTTCCTGCTGCTCATTTACATTCACTTCATTCCTTTTAATACTGAAACACTGCCCCAGTTAAGTTC
>NW_018128248.1:81708-84944 GCF_001952655.1 Monopterus albus | reverse complement strand
ATTTGGTTCTGATTGATCAGTTTGACTTTAGCAAGAGCTTCAAAGTGAATGTGGGAGGGAACCTCTCTGCATTAAAAAGATAAATGATTTATGATTCCTCCAGCTAAACTCTGAAAAGGGTTTCTTCTCATGCGTGTGTTTGTGTGTGCAGACTGAAACCCCGGGGACGAGGCTGCTGGCCTACATCTGATCAGTCTCCACAGTGCAAGCACATTTACTGTTAATGAGGCTGGTCTCCAGAGGAGCACCAAGCTTTCATTTGTCTCCTGTTGGGGTCCATGGGCGCCTCAGTACCACGACTCCAGAGTGGCCAGTTTACACCAGTCTACGACTCTGAACTGGTGCTAAACTAAAACATTAAAGCCCAATCGTTTATACAACAGGTAGAATTTCTACCCAAATGTCTCAACGACGAGGTTTGTTTCGTCAGAGGCACCAACAGGTTCGATTACAGTTTCTGGTTTTGAGTCCAGTCCCTTCAACGTGCTGCCAGTACAAACCAGAGCCAGTGAACAACCCCAGATGTTTTTGTTTTCAGTGGTCCACAATCCACCAACAATCTCTTCTTCTATGGTGCCATTCCATGTAGCAGGAATATAACGATATGCGTCATCCCAATAAGACGGGTCGCACACTGCTCAAATACAAGGTTGTGCACGGTGAGATTAATGCAGATACAAACTACTTCAGGCTGATTTAGTTGCTTCTCTGTCTAGATGCGCCGTCACTAATCAGACTGAATCCAGTCAACACATCAAAATCTTTAGCTCAGATATGACCTGAAGAAGAAACTGCTCGTTTCCGCCCACTGCTGCTGTGTGACTGCGAGTTGACTGGTCGATGGCGTTTAAACTGATGGAACCAATTCTCCACTTGGTGCCGTCAAATTTAAATCAGTTCTGTCAAATCAGAATTTGTAATAATCTTCACATCACAGATAAAAAAAGACTCATTTCTGAGATTGTTAGTTTGATCTTTTCATGGGATTCCAGATGTTTCCCCTGAAAACAGCTGCATTTCTCCGTCTCTCTCACACACACACACAGAGAGAGAGAGCGAGAGAAACCAGTCTCTCCCGGCTCCAGGTGTTAAAGAGCACAGAGATCAGGCTGCGCTGAAGGCCGAGCCCTCTTCCTGGAAAGCTGTTTACAAGCTGTTATTAGAGAAACATTTATCCTTGATCAGCTGCTCCAACTCTTTTATTCCACTCTGAAAATATACAAATGAAATTCTGAGCAAATCGACCGTCTGAGGGCCCCAGTTCAGTAGCAGTGAGACGACCTTGCAGCTCTCCTGATCCCTTTGTGTGGTGCAGAGGTGGGAGGTTTGTTCAAAGGAGGCGGTGCAGACAGAGCTGCAGGTTTTCTGGTGGGAAACAGATCCCAGACTACCTTCATGCTCAGATCTGGTCTTTCTGGGCTCTGCTGCTTCACATCCATGTGTGTAAATGACGTGCGTCCATCTCCGCTGCCACACATGCACAGATGCAACTGAAATGTGAGCCACGTGCACACATGAATAACAAGGTCATGTACAATGACAAGGAAACGCTGCTCAGGAAGGCATTTAGATCGACATGTAAGGAAACGCTGCTCAGGAAGGCATTTAACATGAAGAGCCAACAGGAAGGTTAGCACATCTGCGTGAGCGCCTGTGACAGTGTCTGCTGACCAACCGTCCTTCAGCTCATTAAATCCCCGCAGCATCTGAAGACAGCGGGACACATATGTCGATCAATCTGCAGCCTCGGAGTTTAGAAGTGCTGCACCACAGTGTAGTGTCATTACTCAGGACGTGCCACTGTGCTCACCTTCATCATCACACACCTGTACACACAACTGACCTGCTATGACTCAGTATTGGGGGAGTTGTCCAACAAATGAACAGTCTTGTTCTAAAGCCCTGAGTAGACGAAGGCAGCACACAGCAAGGAGGAGCATTTCTGAACTGTAACCCAACACCTTCTCCCAGTGTCAGTGTGACTCATTTTCACTCAGCTCGGTCACATGATCTTTGCTTCACTGTGCAGACGACCTGTGTGCCGGCACCCCGCCGCGGCCCAAGTCTTCAAACTGCAGCTCACGTACAGGTCTCCTCTGTAAACACACAGATCAGATCAGAAAAGCTCTTTTCTGATCCACAGTGCCAAATAAAATCTTTAAACTCCAGGGTACTAACAGAAACAGAGTCATGCACAGGTTGTGTGTGTGTGCGACTCTTAAACGCTGCTGCTATCTCGGCCTCTCTCAGTTAGCAGCAAGAGGCGGGGCAGCTGCCTCCTGTTGTGACAACTGCTTCCACCTATGAAGAGAGGCCCTCCTCTGCCGAGCTGCTCCTCACACCTGATCATTGAGCTGTACAGCTTTGTTCACAGCAGCAGCAATTAGCAGCAGGCTGACTGGCAGCTTAATAATGCAGCCGCTGCTTCTTTTGTGGTATTCTGAGGTAAATAAGGTGGAGGGGAGGATGAGGCAGACACTTGAAGTGAAAATGTCACCTGCTAAATGAACAATTGCCAACGGGCTCTATTATCAGAGGAGACGGGTGAACCACCTTTATCGGCAGGCCTCCTGCGGACGCCGGCGTGGCTGCAGCCCCGAGCCATGCACGGTGAATGTAGCAATTAAAACAGGAGGCTGGGTGACCAAAGGACGTAGCAGCACAAAACTAAAAGCTGTGAAATACCACACAGAGCAGACCCAGTGTATCTGCTTGCAGCGACCTTTACTGTCTGTCACACTAAAACCGAGCTCGGTTTAAGAATCCTAGAACAGAAATCAATGATTCTACAGCCTGTGTCCACAGAACCCGACAGTGTGGGAATCAACTGAGCAGCTAGAAGCTAAACCTCTGCTCTGTCTGTAAGTACACCGAGTGGGAAATAAATGATGGGTCCAGCATTAAAGCACCAAGTCTGAGTGGGTCTGCATCTGTCTAGAAAGAGCTGTGTGGGAGATGGAGCCCATTTAACTCATAGTGGCCAGAGCCAGGGGAGCAAAGCACACGGCGTCAAACTCAGTCGTCAGTGTTTGGTGGAAAATCCTTTGTCTTGAGTCTGAGGCCCGCAGACGTCAGCAGCACAAAGAACAACCATGTAGCTGTCCAGATAGGTCAAAGGTCAAAGTGTTTGTCATATGCACAGTTAGGAAACGTGTTTCCCTGTACAATGAAGTTCTTACTCTGCCGTCCACATGAATGCCACAAAATACAAGTGAAATATAAAGTAGATGAGCAGT
>NW_018128248.1:66372-81583 GCF_001952655.1 Monopterus albus | reverse complement strand
AAGTCCTGCACTCAACAGGTTTTCAGTCAATGCATTTCAAGTACTGGTGCATTATTAACTGTCTGTCTGCACTTGATGCTGAAGCTGGTGGAGCTGGAGCTACAGACGACTGTCCCGACTGGTTAATGTGCTGCTTCTCTCTGCCAAATATATTTGGCATATGTTTGAACTCTGAGTCGTCTGTTTATAAGATCAGCTGCTCCGTTTGCAGCTCTACTGATTTTAACTGGTAGTGTACTCTATGACAAGGCGTCGTATTTTATAAGCTCATAATAGTTTATCTTTTGGTTGTAAAATTTAAAATAACCTGAAACTCTGGCTGTAAAATAAAAGTACTGCAGTAAAGAGTCCAATATTTCTCCACAAAAGATGCAAAGAACAAGACAAAGCAGCTTAAATTGTGAATACTCATGTAAAGACCATATTTGTACCGAGTCCTTGAGTAAATGCACTCCGTTACTTTGCACCACTGCCTCTCTCCTCCTTCCAGTGCTCCCTGTGTCTCTCATTGAACACACCCTCTCAGGCTGAGTCCCTGGACGCTGGCAGACAGAAATAGAGCAGTCACATCTGACACCAGGCAGCCTGGAGGCAGGAGACAGGAAAGTCGACCAAACTTAAACTTCCTGCTTCAGCTTTACCGCCCCTGGCAGAAGAGCAGCCGCTCACCTGGCACCAGCAGCAGAGAGAAATGAGCAGATATGTGTGCAGGAGATGGACCTGTGTAACTGAAAATGGGATCTAACTCGCACCAACTTTATAACCGTCAGCTTCACCTTGAAGCTTCTCCTTTTCACAGTGAAGAGGAACTTGGATCAACACATCAAGCTCCTGGATTACAGAGAGTTTCTGCACGGTCACTTCCCACAGACCAGAGCCGAGGTCTGTGCTGCTGCAGATCAGGCCATTGAGGACTGGTCTGTGTAGAAGACAGCGAGCTCTTCAGAGGAGGCAGTTTTGTCTCAGGTCAGAGGCTTTGTCTCCCCGATTGGTTGGATAGAAGAACTGGTCTCTGGCAGGACTTGTCTGGTTGGGACAGTCCAGGCTGCTGCACCTCCTCCCTCAGACCCTATTCAGCTGCATGTGAAACATCCTGGTCTCTCCACTGACCCCATCACAGTCGTCACTCCTCCGTGTTCATCGTTACCGGTCTGTGAGGGGCCGACGCCGACAGGCCGTGTGTTCACGGTGTGAACCCCTCAACAGGTTTAACACCCGACCGGGTGGGAGGTGTGAGCTTGGACAAATCAACCCTGAATTTACAGACCTGAGTTGTAAGCTACACTTCCTGCTTTAGTTTTCATTTGTAAGACAAGGTGCTAATCTCTGAGGGAACGATGCCTCTGCGTCATCTCGCTTGTCTGCTAGTGCGCCAGCTGACGAGGAGGATCCCATAACATTCACCTGTAATCACTGTGTGTCAGCAGTGACAGGTATTTATTCTCTTCTCTGTTTAAACTGGTCCAACAGTGAAGCATTTAGAAAGCTAATTAAAGCTAATAAACCACTTACTAAATCTGTTTCTGCTCTTCATTTGCCCCGAGCTGCCTGTCCCCGTCCCTTCATTCACACCAGGTGTTCAACAGTAACCACGTGTCTGTGGTACCGAGCTGAGCACATTATGGAAGCACTGTTTGGCACAAGCACGCACAGCAGGGAGCTCATCAGGAATCATGCACATGCACGGCCTCACGCAAGTGATGCATGTGCCACATGTTGTTTTAATGCTATTACATCTTAACGTGTTTGTTTTGTGAAGTTGTGCATACACGACTGGGGAAAACAGCCATTTTCTTGTCCAGACGACTCCTGTGCACAGCTCTAGTGAACCCAGGCTTTGGCTGTTAGATGCTATATTACGTTGCAGTCACGTCCAGGTTCAGTTGTCTGTGACACAGTGTAGCATGGCTGTGCCAGTCAGCTGAGCTGTTTACGGAGCCTCCACGTTCCTGACTGAGCCATTTAGTGTCAGTGGTATTAACAGACGCACTGCACCTGTTGCCTCACCGCCACCAAGCAGATAACTAACTGTGATTAACTGATAGATTTGCTTTGACAGACAAATGAGTGTTGTGTGTGGTGACAGTACTCTGTCCACGTGCCGCCGTGGCTCCCAGCATGCTCTCTGCCTCACACTGAGACTGATTGCGGGCTGTCAGCTCTGCTCGTGTCTGTTTTCCCTCCGTCTCATTGTGCACCTCTCTCTCTCACGGAGCTGTCAAAGCCACTAACGTCTCTTTCCGTGACAGCGCCGCCCCTCTTCTCATTCACTCTCCCCGTCCCTCCCTGACTCTCATTCACATTCAATAAACCTCCTCTTCATCAGGCCAACAATCAATAAAATCAGCCAGTCTTGACAAATTCATTTGTTGGTAAATGATGTGCAGCCCTGGGGCGGCGGCTCCCACATGAGCAGATTATTTCCTCCGACTCAGATCCAGCCTGGATTCCTCTGTGACTGGCAGCTCTCTCTGGAGCCTGTGACATTCAAATTTCAGAAGCACAGAACATCAGATAAACACTGAGCACTAAGAGCTGCTCATTATAAACAGAGTGCTGCTGGTGTCTCAGGACAGATGATGATTAAATGGCTGCTCATTGACCCGACGTGGTCATCAATCATCACATGTAAAAGCAGGGCACTGATGGCACGTGGCTTAGGAGGAATGGGCTGGTGGGAGACTGCTGGATTTCGTACATTTCCACCCAGAGAGTGGAAACTCCAGCGACACGTGCAGTGTTATTGCAGGACCTACAGTCCCTGATTGTTTTTGCTGTGATTTGTGTCTAAACATTTAAACGGTGAGCACCTGCCAGGAGAGCTGGGGCTCCACCCCATGTGCAGCTTCTGACATGTTGCTCCAGCGTGGCGTCATCGGTGTCGATTAACACACACAGCGTTTACCTCTCTAGCAATGAGAAGGTGACTGGCCTATAACCACAACCCACTTACGTGCATGTTTGTTATTAGCTAACATCTGAATGTGAGCATTTCTTCTACATCCAAACTACTTAAATGACTCCGTCTTGTGCTTTCAGAGCCCGACGAAGGCCACAAGCGAACTGTCGCTCCTGCTATAAAGTTGTTCTATATGCTCCAGGTGTTGCTGGAGTTTTGACCTTTTCCGTTTATTGCTCCTCATCTACACACCTTGGCAGTGGGTAAAGTTGTGTCAGAGGTTTTTGCTTTGCATACATTTCTCATATTAATCAGGGGCCACTTTCAATTTAAGTACATCCAACTTGTCCCCTTGTATTTCTGTCATAGTCCATTGCAACATTTCCTAATTGTCGACTGCTCTACTGACACTGCTGAACTTATCCCATTGCAACATTTCCTAATTGTCGACTCCTCTACTGACACTGCTGAACTTTTTGTCTGCTGATTTCGTGAAGCAGAGCGGGACGGGGGGGCATCACACTGAAACCAGGCCTGTCCAGCTGTGCGATGAGAGGTTTAGGATGACGGTGTGAAACTTCCTCCATGTGGCTCGTGGCCCTGTCTCCAAGTCAGTCATGTTATTAAAGCACAAGCTACGTTTTCACTCACCTGTTTTTACATCTCAGCACCAGGTATCCGAAACAGTCCATGTTTCTGTGACGTCTGTATGAAATTTAAAACCAGAACCAACTGCATGATGCCAGGACTCTGCCAACCAGCCCCTTACGTGGCTCCACCTCAGGGCCTGAAGGTTCTTCTTCTTTCCACCCAGCAGTGCTGCCTTATTACTTTTATGCACTTCTCACGATCATAATCAGAAGGGAAGAGTTCCCACGTAGATGCTGAAACTAAGAACTTTACTTTCATCTTTGTGCACAGAGCTGAGGACGTGCGCACGTATTTGCAGCAGTGCTGTGTTATTGCTATGGACGGAGGCGGAGATGTAGTGGTGAAGCTGTAGCGGTGTTTCGTGGCCTCGTGCATTTGGCTGCCACAGCAGCTTATATCACTGGTTGGACTCTAACCAGCCCTTCTTACTGCTGCTGCACACTCACACATAGAAACACATTCAGATACATGTGTGTACACACACCAACACCGGTGCACAGACACACACACGCTCAATGCCAATGACACACTCAGCCACGTTCCAGTTGCAGAGTGGAGATGTTGACTTGTGTGGCCAGAGATATAAATGTCACCCTTTCTCCTCGTTTCATCCTCCACGCCTGCAGCAGCACAGCAGAGGATTAAGGGCAGGAAAATAAAGCAGCGGAGGAAAAGAGATGCACAACAACAAGAGAGAGGCTGGGGAAACTGTTTATAGCCTCCTCCACACCAAGTGAGGTCAACCAGGGGCCAGCCACGACGGCGGAGCACAAAATACGTCCTTGCACCACAAGAATAAATGATGCAGAAGAAGACTGGCCAGGTTTTAGACATTTTTCCTCTCATCCACAAAAGAGCTTTTGTTCTGACTGGAGGAGAGTGAGAACTGAAGCCTCAGAGGACACAGCCACCTCACACACGACTATAAACTCAGCTTGTTATGAGCGACGTCACGCTCACATGCTCACAGTGACAACGTTGATCTGCAGCAAATATGTTGACCATGGTGCTTATTCGGTACGGTGGAGGACTGGCACCTCATTTACAGATATCCAGGTCCTCAGAGGGTGAACCCTGCTGTGCTGATCCTCTGCTCTCATTTACATACGAGGATAACGACACATTTTGACCAAGCTGGCCAATCACAGTGATCCGTGGGTATGATGTCAGACTGTTCATTATGAGAAGTCACTGGCCCCCTGGGTGCAGCGTCAGAAGAAGGTGGGGTGGGGGCTTTCTGAGGATTTACCACCACCCAACAGGCAGTTCTGCTGAGCCTCTAGCAGGACTGTGGACTCTTGGACTTGCTATAATGTTGTAAGGTTGTTTTCCCCAGAACAACTTAACAGATCACTGATTAGCTGGGAGTCTTAGGTTCAAACCAGTCTGACCACAGACTCCAGTAAGTGCCCTTGGGCAGGAACGTGAAACCTGCTAGGGGCCGCTCTGACCTCAGAGGGGGCAGAGACCAGACAGCTTCTCCTTCAAGGATTAACAGAGTGCCACCAAGGATGAAGCCTGACTGTCACCGTGACCGGCGGCGCTCGGCTCACTGCAGCAGCTTGATGGGTCCCGCAGCCTGTGGCACTTTGATCAAACTGTTCACACGTCTCAATCAACACTGGACATAAAGGTTTACCAATACCACTGAGTCACAGTATGTATAACTGTACTGCAGAGAGGAAACTGAGGCATTCGGTGTCACGGTGAAACAGCATTGAGTCCATTAGTCAGGCTGAACGTGGGCCTTGGTTGCCCGTCATTACATGTCCTTTATTACAAAAATGGACACGGAGAGGAACAGACTTTACATCCAGGAGTGACCGACTGAAATAATCCAAACTTAAATATTAATACTGCTGTTGATATATTTAGCTGTGACGTTTGTGCCAGAATGGACGGAAATGTACTGAAAGCACAGATGATTGGGGGGGGGTATTTTATATCTGAGAAAACACTGAATCTTAGTGAAGTACCTCTGGATAAATAAAGGAGTTGAATCTGAAAGGATATATGGGAGGAAGACGGTCACAGAACCTAACAGAGCTGAACTTAGCCACTTTAATTTCAAACAGTACGAAGAAGTACAGCTTTGGATCAACGCCTGAGAGTCACTGTTACTACTGCTGAGCATCTCTCAGCTCTAATCAGTTAAACACCAGCAGCAGAAATCTGCCTGTCCACGTGGAAACCTCTGGCCGGCATCTGAACCATGAAGCTGAATGCACATGAGCCAGGGGACTGGAAACACCTGAGATTCAAAACACCAGGTACTTGTAGCACCACCTGAGAGCCCGACACTCCTCAGACCACGGCCTGGACTGAGTACAGGACACGCCGCAGCATAATGTGGATCCGTGAATGCCAAGAAGACCAAGAGCCCTCCTCAAGAACTCAGTGGGTTTGTGTTTGGGAACTGATGCAGACAATCAAATGACCTTCATCCTGAATTCTGCCTGACGGTGATGTCCACCGGGGCTGCTGGTCACACAGATGCAACTCTGCTTCGACAGACAACGGCGGAAGGCGTGATTCAACACGAGCAATGTTTGTGCCATTGTCTTGTGATCGCTAACGAACCTGGTGTGTAAACTCACCGCTTGCTGTTCAGGAAACAGCTCAGGTCCTTGTTTTCTGATTCACAGATCCACAGTGCACCTCCTTGTTTAGACACTAGGAGTAGGGTGCAACTCGACTGAAATTAGTTTTTTACCGCTTGTCCCCTGTTCCTCCTTGTTTGTCTGTTGTCCCTTTGATTGTAACTTGCCATCTCCTTTCACACGCCCATCACTTACAAATAAGTGTGTAGACATGTTAAACACCACCAGCCGGTTGTTTTACGCTGCTTCCCTTCCCCCTGGGAGCAGGAACGTAACAAGTGTCTTATTGTTTTGAGCCTACCTGGTCTTTACAAGTCTGCTGAAGACAGGAGCCTTCCATTCTAATCTCAGGCTGCAAAGCCCAACACATTTCATCAACATGTACGCCCACTCGCTGACCTGTCCGCGGTGCAGTTATTAGAGAGAAACGCACTCCAGACAGCAGCATATCATTAGCATCGGCACGTTACAAGAGAAAACGGCTAATTCAGCAGCGAACACACACAAACACAGTCGTACACAGCTAATTCAGCAGCGTGGCCCTGGCGCCGCTCATCGGTGACAAGCAGAAGAGGTCAAGGGAGACGCAGCCACAGAGAAACGAGTGGGGAGGGTAAAGGGAAGCATGATGAACAGGTAAAGGTACGGAACCAGGTGTTGAACAACACGACAAATTTCAAAAGGTGTGAGGGAGCAAGATGGAGGGGGAGGGTGGAAACGGGAGGAGGTTGACATTAGTCATTCTGTCGCTGTGAATTGGATCACAATTACATGTGTTTTGTCCTTAGCGTTACGTAGATGGACTGTCGGAGACATCCTTCAGACCGTCCATGCGTTGTGAGTCAGAGCAAACTGGAGAATGCGTCAGTGGAGGACTGGGAGTATTAATCTGAGCTATCTATACTGGAGTTATTACATTTCATGACAATTTAAACTTCAGTCTTTTGGATCAGAGGTCAGTAAAACAGCTCCACCTTTACCAGATCCAACAGGAAAGTGATGGACATGGTCTCAGTATTTATCACCCAATGATATACTGTGATGTTCCTGCATAACGATGCCTCCGTTTTACACAGGTTACCTGAAATGATATACTGTGATGTTCCTGCATAATGAAGCCTCTGTTTTACACAGGTTACCTGGGTACCATTGTCTGGAGGACGGTGACTCGTGGTTGTTTTACAGTGGAAGTGCAGGGTTGAAGTGAGAGAGCAGAGCAGACGTTCAGACTGTGTGAGTGAGAACAAGTTCTCATGAAGAAGTTACACAGCTCCGTGTCATCCTTTTCCTTTGGCTTCATCCCTCAGCCCCAGTTCTACTTCACTCTCATCCGAGGTGACGCCAGGGCGGCTCTGATCCCTCTCTGCCACATCGATGTGTGATCCTATCAGAGAGCGGGGTGGGAACTGCGGCCGTCTTCTTTAGCATTCAGCCGGTGATCCCCGGCCTCTGGCAGCCTGGGGAGCCTGGGCTCTGAACGACTCGGATGGGAATGAGATGCCAGTGTGTGTGTGAGAGGGGAGCAACACCTGCCAGCATCAATCACCAGCCCCCAGCTCGGAGACCAGCGGATGCACACAAACAGTTGTGTACTGACACACATGCAAACACAGCAGCATCAATGCCCTCGCTTGCTGGAAACCGCTATCTGGTGCTGGCCCAACAAGACAACAACACACATAAATACACAAATATATGGATTCAACTGAAGCTGGTATTACAAAGGCTCACACACACACACACACACACACAGAGAGACAAAAATCTCCTCTTTCAGCTCTCCGAACGCCTTGACAGCGAGTGTTCTCCATGTTTTATTCACAGTACGGTCACCTTGAAAGCGACGGCTGAAAACCAACAAACAAACGCTTTAGGGGAGCGGGGAGCGGTTTTCAGTAAGCACAGGCTTCACCCGGCGCTCTGGGATGTGTTAGATGGACTGTGACTGGGAACTCTGATCAGAATGAAGATGGGGCCTGATCAGCTCCCAGCATCAACCACTCAGGCCGGACTCTCACAGACACATGGCCTGTGCTGAAACGACACCGAGAGCTGTGGTGGTGACAAACGATCCAGGAAGTCCAGTATTTATGTGTTTAAAGCTCATGAGACACCACACAGTGGACTGTACAGCTTATCGCTGGTGGTGACGAGCCCGAGGTACACAGCAGAAAGATGTGTTCATGTTACAAAGTGATCCACCAGGAACACAGCCTGCATGGACGTGACTGGCCAATAAGGCGCCGTGCTGGACGATGATGATGTCCAGCAGAAAAAGACTCAGCTGTTTGTCTATACGACACTTTTTTTGTTTTGGTGGAACTGCTCCCTGCTGAGAACGGTGGGGTCTGTGTAAATCCAGCAGGAGTTCAGGTGATTTGGTGCGAACGTGTCAACACCCACCTACCCCATGAGAGCTCAGCTCACAGTGGGTTTTCTGGGTCTTGTGGAAGGCCCCTGTGTCAAAGGCCTCGTCAACACATCCACATGAAAGCCACATGCTGTGCAAAGGTTTTGGCACTTGACATGTTTAGATCATCAGCCATTGCAGCAGCGCGGTCCCACCTCCAGCCAGAGTCCTGCAGAACTCTGCTCACAGACCAGAGCAACCAGGAGGCCTGCAGCAGGTGGTGTGGCCCCCACAGCAGCACAGAGTCAGTCTGAGATCACATGACGAGACACTGACAGTCTGACGAGGCCTCACTCTACAGGGACTGTGTGAGGAGCAGTGTCAAAACATCATGTGTGAATCAGAAGAGACGTTCCATAAGTGACCTGATCAACTAAATGAGCTCTTTCTAATCAAGCTGGTCTTTCATTCCCTTCTATCTCTGAGTATTCTGACACTGCGCTCATATACAATAACTGTTGCACAGTGTGTGGGCATAAGGATGATGGTAATTGATTTCTAAAGCCCACTTTTCTCTCACTCTGCTGACTGTTGCACACACAGCAGAAAGGTACAAAGCGCTCTGATGATAAATGAGTCAGTGGATGAAGAGAACAGCAGAAGCAGGGAAAGAAATCAGCGCTCAGGACTGACTCACCGTTCACGAGTGTGTGTGAGAGAGAAGGCAGTAAAATGATGACATTTACAATCACAATTCACATCACACTCTCAGATCAGCTCCTTTGAAAAGCCCTGGAAAAATCCACTTTACATTGGCAGAGACACGCTGCACATCCAGGCTGTCTGCGGGTATTTCTCTCTATATATAAAAGTGTACGTGTGAAAAGATAAAAAAGAAGCTAAACAACAGCAGGAGCCTTGTCTGCAGAACCCCACCACCACGTTTAAATTCAAGTGACAAACCGTAAATAGGCTGCACTTAGGCAGCGCGCTTCTACCTCGGAGACAGCAGGAACATAATGGGGGAGGGGAGCGTTTCTGTTTGGCTGAGGGCAGGCGCTCAGAAAGATCATCACAGAGATGGATTCTCTGTGTGCTGCGGGTCACGAAAGGTGTTTTTCAACAGGACGACAGCTTCTGCCTCATTTTGTCTCAGGATCAATACGTTAGATCTGAGAAACCAAAAAGATGTGGGTGTTTGTTATTAGTGACTGGACACACCTCTGCTGCCCTCCAGTGCCTCCTCCTGCTGGCACTTTTTGCTCTACAATAACAGAAGCAGACGCTATTGCTCCCATAATTATGCATCAGAGGAAGCAAACTGTACCTACTGTACCACTGAAACACTCAGGCGACCTCCAGCAGCCGTACTCCAACTACAACTGGGGCAAAATCTGAATGTACCACTATGTTAGATGACGTCGGCCTAATAAAAACAGGACAAACTTTTATTGCACCAAGACCTTGAGACACTTTTATTGTGCACCACTACAAGAAAGTATAAAACATTGTAATGGTAGGAAATGTTGCCACCAAATGGTTCCCAAGATGAGCATATTCCTCCAGACCTGTCTGAACAGGAAGCATTATAGTAGTTAAACAGCAAAGCCATGGCTAGTGTGTAAAACGTGTTGTCACCAGCCAGCTGAGTCAACAGCTCCTTTACATCCACACACACTAAATCCACTCCGACTCAGTGTGTCCACATTATTCTGCATGTTCCACATGTGCAGCGTTGAGTGGATCCACCTTCTACCAGTGAGAGACCAGCAACAACCTGACAAGTCAAATGGAAACTGTCCAAGCAAATTCATCGACCGACTCCATTAACTGAACATCTGCTTTTCTACTTTTAAAGCTACAGTGTGTAATCTGCTCGGCAATGTGCGCTAATGTGGGGAGGTCGAAGCCTCCTGTGAACTCAGTGATCAATTATATTGATCTTCATCAATTATATTGATCACTGAGTTTTGTTCTAATTTACAGTAGTTTCATAACAGCAAACATCTGAAGAGCTGGTGGAGCGTGGGGAGCGCCAGGAGGAGCAAGGCGGGGCAGGGAGAGGGAGCGCCGGGCAGGGAGAGGGAGCGCTGGGCGGAGCAAGGCGGAGCAGGGAGAGGGAGCGCCGGGTGAAGCAGGGAGAGGGAGTACCGGGCGGAGCAGGGTGGACAGGTTAGCGCTACTTTAAGTTGCATACTGTATCTTAAACAATGAATAAACCTGAATGCAAGACTTTTACTTGTGTCAGAGTATTTCTACACTGTGCTACTGCTACTTCTACTTGTGTCAGAGTATTTCTACACTGTGCTACTGCTACTTCTACTTGTGTCAGAGTATTTCTACACTGTGCTACTGCTACTTCTACTTGTGTCAGAGTATTTCTACACTGTGCTACTGCTACTTCTACTTGTGTCAGAGTATTTCTACACTGTGCTACTGCTACTTCTACTTGTGTCAGAGTATTTCCACACTGTGTTACCTCTACATCAGTACTACTTCCTCCTTCGCTGGCGTCTCTCCCACACTGGTTTCTTGTTCCCCTAACAAGGCCTCATTTGCTGCTGCGTCCCTCAGGACTAGCTCATGTTTGAATAATGACAGAATAAGGATGAATAATAAACTCCGACAAACCGGGCCGTGCGTGCCTATGCGTGCACGTGTGCTCGGCTGCTCTGCACACAATTCTGTGCTCTCCTCGTTTCCCGTACAGGGCCAGAGACCGCCAGGGTGCAGCCGGGCTGTCTGAAAATGTGGCCAGGCTACTTGTCACTCCAACAAATCCATGAGGCAGAAACATTAGATAGAGAGTTCAAATGGATTCATCCAGCGTATGACAGACACTGGAAATGGATTTCAGTGCCTGTCAAAACAAACAATTCTCTTCTGCTTGAGGCTCCCAGAAAGACAGCCAGAGGCGGAGTGGAGATGGATGGAGGACGCTGCTGACTCTGCTCCATCGCCATCAGCCCTGCTCTCAAAGCATAGTGCAGAGCTGGCATGCAGGCCAACACACACACACACACACACACACACACACACACACACACACAGGGCAGAGACACGTGCAAACACGTCCTGAAAATCAACCACACTTGTTCATTATCCAGCAGCTACATTTCAGCATCATTGTGGAAACTGGACCCACGGCTGGGGAACGCACCAGTCCATCCAGAGAGCGAGCGGGATCAACCAGTTTGATCAGCTGGTAGACTGCACTGAGCGCTACTGGGTGTCTTCATGATGTTCTCATTAAAGGAAAGCAGAGGTTTCTAGGTGTTATCGTGGATACAAGCTCAGAAATGTCTGCCCTGTCACAGAGTCAAAAATGTGCATGTGCATAAAATGTTAGGTACAGCGACAGAACGATCAACCAACAGCTGCATGTGCTCTCCAGACGAGACGAGGCGATAGAAGTCAGAATCATTAGCCACTTCAGGACCAAAGTGACAGAGAAATGACTAAATATAAGACCAAAAACTGCACAGCTCCTCTGTCAGACCACAGAGTAACTGCTGGCTTTTGTGGTTGAATGGTCATGAGGTCAAGAGCGGGTGGGAGCTCAGGAGGTGACCTGACCCAGGTGGCAGCTGGAAGCCAGCGTGGCTAAAGGTCAGTGTTAGTGACGGCAGCTAAAACCTCCTGGCTCCGACCGACTCCCGTTCAGAAAACCTCAGCTTCTCTCTAGGAGACGTTACAGTCTGGGTGTGTGACTTCGGCTCTAAGACGTGTCCTGGTGTTGGGAGATACTGCTGAATTAATATGATTTCATAGGCTGCGATGACTGACAGGTGTGATTGACAGGCTGCTCTCTCCAGCTCCCGGTTCTATAATAAGCCTCAGCAATGACGTGAGCACCAGGCCGGCAGCTTCCTGCTAGCTAGCCGACTGTCTCTGGTGCACAGGTGGACAGTGGCCTCCCCCCCGTCCGTCCCCGACACTGCCACTGTGTACAGTGGAAAGTAACTAAGTGCATTCACCTCAGTACTGTAAGTACAATTTAAGGTATTTTTATACTTCACTGGTTATTTCCATTTTGTGCTACTTCATACTTTGACTTCACTGCATCTCTTTGTAACCCTACTAGTTACTTCTCAGGTCAGGTTAGTAAAACAAAACCCAGGATCAGGCTCCTCATCAGGTGTCAGCTGATGCATTCTAACTACAAGCTCTAGCACCGAACGCTCCAACCTGGTCCTGCTTCCTGCTGTGCAGTCACACATGGCAAAGCCACTACTGCCACCTGTTCACTCCACTCCCAGACCAGTCTGACTCAAGAGACCAGCAGCCTCCGTCTCCACCCTGCATGTTGACAACTTCATGACACATTGTGCAGGACAAGCAGACAAAACCTTTTAAAACATGTATGTACCACGTTATGGTGGTACCAGTTGACCCCTGTAAAACTAGGAAGTACTCTAAAGAAACTACTTCCAAGTCATTCAAAACTCAATAAGATCTTTTCTAGAGGAAACCATCACCAGACTGAAACACTGCAGCTGGTTTGAAACCTCTGGCAAGAAGCAGACTGACGTCCTCTCACTAAGAATACTACAGAAAATACTACAGGAAACTAGGACATTGGATTTTCTTAAAACTGCTCAGATGCAAAGCAAAGTGCAGCTAAAAGAAGGAATGATCTTTACTGTGGAACAGTCTGGTTCCTCAGTAACAACAGTAGTGGTAGTAGGAAGGCCAGGACGCTGCACTGACTTGTACAGTAGAGTGAAGGGAAAACTGGAAGAATTTAAATAAATATTGGCTGAGAATCTTACTGGGATATGAAGAAATAAATCATTTTACACACGATTAACAGCAGGATAACACAGGACAGGGACTGATGTGCTGACATGACACTGAGTGAACCTGATTCACCTTTAACTTGATTTTAGCTAATAAAACATCATGTTAATGTTTGGATTGGTATGAAATGTTCAAATGAAGAGAGCTGGCCTGAGCGGTCCTGACACAGCTGAACCTGCACTCAGCAGACCTGGATTCACTCCCAGTGAATCCTGCATGGAGGGTGGACACCAGACTGATGATGGCTGCATGGTCCATGATGTCAGGGCCCACTAGTCCAGAGACAGACCACGAGCCAGAGGTCCATCCAGATTACTGTGGCCAAGGCACAGACTCTCTGCAGATCTGAAGGACATGCAAATCAATGGGCTCTCTGGCTAATTAGACACAAGCGCGACGGAGCTGTGCACTGGCATTCATTAGTGCTCTGTACAACAGCAAACAGCATTGTGTGGACTGGCGCGTTACGTTTTGGTAAACATGTTCAATATCTGGCCTTTAAATGTTGGCAAATTACTGACATACACTGACAAATGATGCTGTTTTGACCACGGCCACCGTGCGCGTGTAACGCCGCGATGCCACAGTGAGACAGACACAAAGTGAATGTGACAGTCGTCAAACTGGGAGGTGATTCATTCCTACTGTGGGAAATTAGAAGACTATCAACCACCTTCTCTCACGAGCTGCTTCCCCGTGTGTGTATGTCTAATGTTAAACCACCTTCTCTCACGAGCTGCTTCCCCCGTGTGTGTGTATGTCTAATGTTAGCGTGTGCGTGAGCATGTGCGAGTATTTTAACATCATTATTTCAATTATCTGAGTGGTTGGAAATACTTTGTGACAGCTCATGAATAATTCCCGTCTTGTGCGGGAAGCGTGTTTATCTACCCTTTAGACTGCTTACTGATGTGCGCGCACACACACACACACACACACACACACACACACACGGCTCCATTGGAATGATAATACCACAGATAATTAAGAGTGATAGTGAATTACAAAATGGCTGAGATGGTCTTCGTTCCTGTCCGTATGAATGCACGTGGAAAACACGTCCATATATGTTGGCTTTTTCCTTCAGGCACACAAGCACAAAGGCAGACGAGCACACCAACACCCAGAAATAAACAAGAATAAATAATGTACTTGTGGCAGAAGGGGCGGCTGGGCGCCCGCACCCACGCCAAAACGCCCGGGAGCCACTCGGCAGACAAAGGAAGCACACAGAGGATGCTCCTGAGGATCTACGGGCGGCATCAGATCAATTTAATGTACATTAAACAACATTCACTACACATTTTATCTCAGTTTAAACCAGCTCAGCCCTTTAAAGCCACCGGTCTCTACAACATCTCTTCATTTGGTTTATGAGCCAGTAACAGGGACGTAAAGTCGTTGTTCACGTTCGGCCGTGTTAATCAATAATCACTAACAATGTATGACGGACTGCGTCTCTATGACAAAGCCCTTATTATCCACTGACATGAGAGATATTCTCATCATCACCGTCTATGACTCACAAACCAGAGCTACTGTAAAGACAGAGGCGTTTGGTCTGGTGAAAGAATCCTGTGACGACACAAAGCACTAAGAAAAGTTTGACACCCTGCAGCCGAACCCTCCAACAGCGAGCGCCTGCTGCAGGCAGCCAGAGACGGCTTCCAGCGGTGCGTCTGTCCACGCACACGCACACTCACACCGAAGCTGAGGACAAGTCACTGTGAGCGATCACAGCAGAGCGGAGAGACAGACATGCCACATACCTGTCACTGGGAATCAACATCAGCAGCTCACAGTCGTCTGCTCTGACTCACGTCAGGGAGGGAGGGAGGGGAGGAGGGGGGAGGAGAAGAGGAGAGGGGAGGAGACAAAGATAGGGGAGAGGGGAGGAGAGGGGGGAGGAGG
>NW_018128248.1:65303-65997 GCF_001952655.1 Monopterus albus | reverse complement strand
AGAGGGGAGGGGTGAGGAGGGGAGGCCAGGAGAGGGGAGAGGAGAGGGGAAGGGTGAGGAGAAGAGGCCAGGAGAGGAGACGAGGAGGGGAGGAGACAAGGAGAGGGGAGAGGAGAGGACAGGAGAAGGGAAAGGAGAGGGGAGGGGAGGAGACAAGGAGAGGGGAGGGGTGAGGAGGAGAGGACAGGTGAGGAGAAGAGGAGGGGGGAGGGGGGAGGAGGAGAGGAGAGATGAGGACAGGAGGAGAGGGGAGGAGACAAGGAGAGGGGTGAGGAGAAGAGGACAGGAGAGGAGAGATGAGGACAGGAGAGGCGAGGAGATGAGGGGAGGGGTGAGGAGAGGAGACGAGGAGAGGGGAGGGGTGAGAAGAAGAGGAGAGGAGGAGAGTAGAGGAGACGAGGAGAGGGGTGAGGAGATGGAGAGGAGAGGAGAGGAAGTGAGAGAGGAGAGGAGAGGAGACTAGGAGAGGACAGGAGAGATGAGGAGAGGACGGGAGAGAAGAGAGGAGATGGGAGGAGAAGAGAGGGGAAAGGAGATGAGGAAAGGGGATGAGAGGACAGGAGAGGAGAGAGGAGAGAGGAGAGGAAAGGAGGGAGGACAGAGGTTTGGTGTACATGCAGCTGGACAGACCTGTGCACACAGAGGCGTGCACGTGGCTGGCTCCTCCCTCCTTCCTTCCCCCACCCACACCCCC
>NW_018128248.1:60014-64921 GCF_001952655.1 Monopterus albus | reverse complement strand
AATCAAAGCGACAGGCTGTACAAGATGACGACTCACTAGAAATGATTTCCTCACTCGTTACGTGTTACTTTGACAAACAGTCTCACATAGTGACGTCCATAGTTGATGGACTTAGGTTCACAGGACCACGGGGGGAGCTGCACTGTGGGAGACCTGAGCCCAGATGTGCAATTTTTAGTTTTTGCCTATATTTGTTTACATAAACTTGCTTTTGTCATTCTGTCTCTGTCAACCTTCACTAACAAAAGGAGGGAACCTCCATCTAAGGTCACAGCGGCTTCACTTTGCTCCATTCTCCAATGAGGATCGGTTGTTGACAACTAATCCTCAGGTGCATTCATAACGTGGACGTCGTCTGGCCTCTGTCAGTGTCTGTCAAGTGTCAACCTGCTCAGTCCGAGGCCCAGAGCACATAAACTTGCTTTTGTCATTCTGTCTGTCAACCTTCACTAATAAAAGGAGGGAACCTCTGATCTAAGATCACAGCGGCTTCACTTTGCTCCATTCTCCAATGAGGATCGCTTGTTTACAACTAATCCTCAGGTGCATTCATGACGTGGACGTGGTCTGGCCTCCGTCAGTGTCTGTAAAGTGTCAACCTGCTCAGTCCGAGGCCCAGAGCTCCGTGTGTGGACCCTGACGTCTGTGATTTGTGCCACTGTTTGGATTTAGTGACAAAACACTGCTCTGTATCAGCCACTTAACCGACGAAGACTCTGGTCTTTGAGTTGAACTTTCCTGCATGACCTGGTGGCATTTAGGAGACTCAGGGACCGTATTAGTGGACCACAGAGGGATGGTAGGTGTCTGCTCACCAGGACCGAAGACGTCCACAGGCCAACAGCGCCTCTCTGTGGTCACCGTCCGCTCCCACTGGCAGCCAAGGCGGACTCTCCTCTGGAAGTCAAGAAAATCACTGACACGATCTCAGAGAATTAACCTCTGGTTTAATAACCCACCTCCAGGTTTGAACAGCCTGCGAATTCACTTTAGTTCAGACACTAAAACCCTCGGCACCCCGAGTCCCAGTCCAGTCCGCTGACTGGGGGCCACATCAGTTTCTCTGACTAGACCCGCGCTGGTTCCCGTTTCTCCACCGGGAGCATTACCTGCTTCTCTCACTTTATTGCCAGTGAAAAGTCTCTGGTCGCACCAAGTAAGCCACCAGGATACGCCTCCGGGAATGTGCAGGGTCTTTTCCTGACATTTCATGGACATGATCATTTCATGGAGGAGCCACGTGTCACATTAATCAGTGATGTACGTACCAGTTACCTGCAGCTGAATCCTGAGATACATTCGGTTTATGTTCCAACACGGCTTCTACACGCTCTGGTCTCATTACGCGGCACAGCCTAAGGACCAAACCGGAGCGCAGACACACGGCGGGCCTTCATCCAGGAACCAGGACTAGTTAACAGTCTGTCTTAAAGCAGCGTTGTTTACATGGTTTCTACAAAAGCATCACTTTAGTGGGTCAGTTTGAAGCCAAAGCCTCCGCTCTCCGCCGGGTAACACGGCTGATACACACCGGAGTAAAGCCCCAGAAAAGACAGACCAAACAGGGACTCACGGTCTGTGAGGTCAACGGGTCACTGCGCCTCTCCCCCCGCTGCTACCTGAGCACGTGCCGTTAACAGGTGCCAGACCTCGCGCTAGTTTTGTTGAATTAACTTTGTGTGGTTTGCTACAAGGCCACCGTTTGATACCTTCACTCACAGGAAGTGGACTCCAGCTGCCTTCTCCCGGGTCACGCCGCAGGTCTCGGGGAGGGGCTCGCGTCACGAGCTGTGCACGTGGGAGCGACCTGAAGTCACTGCCCATTGGAACTGTGCATTATGACGTAAAGGCCCCAAATGTAACCCCACAGCAGGATTTTGGAAGCGGACAGGAGTAAATCCAAAACCCGCAGCAGAAAAACGAACAAGCGTTAAAGTGCTGCTGCTGCTGGAAGGTAGAAACCGGAGTGGACGAAGGAGATCAGGACTGATGTGGACCCCGGTCCCGCTGTAGAAAGCAGCCTCTCACTGCAGAACGTTTACATGCACAGTTTGGTGACTTTTGGTGGACTTGGCTCGTCCTCTCTCCGCGCACTGCGTTAAACTCCATAAACTGGCACTAACTGGATCATCCAAGCTGTCACAATGGATCCGAGGCAACACGAATGTCTGAACCACATTTCATCACAACCAGTTGTTGAGGCGTCACTGGTGTAATTGGGAGCAGATACACACGTGTTTATACTGGAGCTGCTGATAGAAACACAACAACTGAGCAGCAACAGCAGCTTTTATTTCATAGGACAGTGGAGGCACATCCATGCAGGAGCATGCAGCTGATTAATACGCACACACTGCTCACACAGGAAGGCATTGACACATCAGCAGCCATGTGTTCACAGACTAGAGATAAGAGGAGTAGTCAACCACCAGGGATCACCTAAAGAAACCACAACAACATGGAGCAGGAAAGGATCCGTGAATGAAACACATCCCATAACTTCACCTCCTGCCTCTTCCATGACAGACGTGGCTTTGTTCAGGAGGTTCTCACAGCTGAAACCTTCCACACCAGGACCTGTACCTGCTGGCAGCACATGACAGTCTGTCTGGGTTTAGACAGATACGTGCTGGCGAAGCTCCACTTTAGCCTTTAACTGTCACTTGTGAGCAGAGAATAAAGAGCAGGATGTTCAGTGTGTGTGTAGTGTTGTCCACGGGCCGAGGAGCTTTATGAGGCTGTGTGTTGTATATCTACAGGAAGAACATCAGCCGAATCAGTGACAATGAAGGTCACTGCTTGAGTAAAGATACTGAAATGAAGGACATATGTGAGGATTAGGGCCTAAGACCAACTGAGCCCCTGATTACATGTCTTCTGTACTTTTGGTCTTTGTGTGGTATTGTGTGTTAATTATTGGCAGGACACAACAATGAGAACGTGCTCCTCACAGACGTTAAACACAGCCCTAGACAGGCGTCCCTCGCCTTCACACGGTCACCAGACATCTGTGTTTGTCTGCAGCTGCTTAGTGTTTAAGCAGGATAGGTGTGTAGTCAAGGCCACATGAAAGTCACGAGTGTCATTACGGTTACAACATCGCATCAAATATGACGGCACGGCACTGTATGGACACATGTAGGTTCACTGAGACAGAAGCAGCAGGACAAGCAGAGACGGACGAGTCGGCCTAATGCTTGGCTTCTCGGGGGTAAAACTCAGCTAAGGTGCTCTGAGGGATCCTCTTCAGCATCTCCTTGGGGAAGATCCTCATGAGCTGCCAGCCGATGTCCAGAGTCTCAAACACACTCCTGTTCTCATAGGCACCTGCACACAGACACACATCGGTCTCACTAACGGCTTTCAATGTGTCGTTAAGGCTTCAGAAGTTAAACTCAACGCTGGTTTCTGCAGCTACACTTTGGCCATGGAAGTTGTTTGACTCCCAGAACAAACACTTCATATACATTTACCATCTCTCTGTCATCCTGATGGTCCTGACTGTAAATCTAAAGCTGTACACGTGACTGTGGGCGCCGCACACAGCTGCCTCGGCTCTGTACTGGAAACAGATTCCTTGTGTGTGACATACTTGGCCAAATAAAGTGATTATCATGTCCCATCCAGGAAGAGAGACCTCTCCCACCTGCTCATACTTGTTTTCACTGTTAAAGATCTTTGCAGCCTTTATAAATGACTTCACAATCAGAATGACTCATTTTCTGCCAGTGGTTTCAGCTCTACCAGCAGCTCTAACTGGGAGGGGTGTGCAGCGCCCCACTGTACCTTGGGAGATGAAGTTTTTCTCAAACTTGGTCAGGAACTCCAGATAGAGCAGGTCATCTGCTGACAGAGCCTCCTCTCCCACCACCGCCTTCATGGCCTGGACGTCCTTCCCTATGGCATAGCACGCATACTACACACACACACATGCGCTTTCAGAATGGGATGGAGAAGACCAGTATGTGCTGTATGAAGCAGAAGTGTGTGTGTGCACATACGAGCTGGTTGGAAACGTCAGCGTGGTCTCTGCGTGTCATCCCCTCCCCGATGGCAGATTTCATCAGACGAGAGAGAGACGGCAGCACGTTGATGGGAGGGTAGATCTGAGCGCGGCAGGACAGAGGAGCAGACTTGGAATCAGAACAAGTGATATTCACACTCCTACATCAGCTGGTGAGATACACAGAGCTGCTCACACCTCTGGTCCTGGCTCCAGAGGAAGTGAACTGCACTGAACCCATTAAGCCGTTATCATCATAAGCCGTCACACCTGGTCAACTACACCATTTCTTGCTGAACCAACTAATCTTGTCTTTATAAAATTAGGCACTGAGGGCCAGATTTATGGCAGCTTAGCATAAAGACTGGGCACAGGGACAACCAGTTCGAGTCCCCCTAACTTCACCGCTGAAGCTCAGGGACTGACACATTATCTGACTGGTCTAACTTGTACTAAAGTGTAAGAATGAGTTACGTTCCCCCGTTTATACTGAAATCAGTTATGTTGAACACAGCATCTATGGCCCATCTCTGCGTCTCTTCCCGAGGTTTCTGCCATTTCTTTCACATTTAGGTTTTTGTAGAGACTTTCCTGATCCGATTCGAGGATCTACCGACAGAGGCTGTCGTAAGCTGCACAGAATGTAAAGCCCCTTAAGGCAAACTTGTGATTTCTGATCTCAGGAAACAGAAATAAAATGACTTGTCTGCCTTTATGCTAAGCTAATCTAAGGCTGTGTGTATGCAGTGTTGGCAGAATGGGAAGAACAGCAAACACATTCCATTGTCTGACTTGGGAGCGTTGACCCGTTGTTCTACAGTGGCTGGCTCTAGTGCTAACCTGAGGTCAGAGGAGACAAGCAGCCGGGATCAGCCTCTGTTGTTGTTCTACATGTCTGTAGCGG
>NW_018128248.1:50218-59998 GCF_001952655.1 Monopterus albus | reverse complement strand
TGCAGCTCCTCTAAAAGCTGAGCTAACTGGACTCCAGGGGTAGCAGTCATTCTGCCAGCAGCTTGTTGACACGTCTGTGGTTCTTCAGCCAAGTGTGAGACACCATCACTGTCAGAAACCTCCAACTTTACAAACTGGAGTCTGGTGTGAACAGTGTTTCCACTCAGCTGCTTGTAATTCCAGTTGAAAAAGTTTAACGTGAGCCACCCCAGCCTCAGACACCAGAGTGGTAACGTTCTCCTCGTCCCACTCGTCACCAGAAAGCAAATTTCCCCCAGTGTGAAACAGGGAACAAAGGTGTGATACCTGTCTGTTGTGAAGCTGTCTGTCCACATAGATCTGTCCCTCAGTGATGTAACCGGTCAGGTCAGGGATGGGGTGGGTGATGTCTGAGAGACACAACAACACATTGCAGGAACAACGCTGCGTTCATCAGCATTAGACGTGTGCATGCGTTCGTGGCAGTGAACCTACCATCATTGGGCATGGTGAGGATGGGGATCTGGGTGATGGAGCCGTTGCGTCCTTCCACTCTGCCAGCTCTCTCGTAGATGGTGGCCAGGTCGGTGTACATGTAGCCGGGGAACCCTCGGCGGCCCGGCACCTCCTCTCTGGCTGCAGACACCTGACACGGTGAGTAAACGCACAATGTAGTTCCAATTTCATGCAGCCACTTCAGAATGAAAGCACTGAAACCGTGGCTGACCTCTCGGAGAGCCTCGGCGTAGGAGCTCATGTCGGTGAGGATGACGAGGACGTGCTTCTCACACTGGTAGGCCAGATACTCTGCTGATGTCAGAGCTAAGCGAGGCGTGATGATTCGCTCGATGCTGCAACAGAGAAGGGAGCTCGTCTTCTTCCTGCATTAGCCAACTGGGCACCAGTTTTTAAACACATTCATATCTGTATTATCAAAAGTCTCAGAGTAGGAACTCACTCCTAACTGGCCAGTGTAGGAGCTCCAGTGATGTCCTAACTGGTCAGGGAGGTGGTGTTCAGGCAGAGATTCAGAGGGAGGAGAGATGTTTTACCAACAGCTAATGAAAAGATACGGTTTGGATCGAAATGGAGACGCCTTTGTGGCGGATCCTGTGCAGGTCGAACACCGAGCTCACTGCAGCTTTTTATTAATGTGCAACCGTGATGATTTGGGTCTGTTTCAGCCACAATAAGCCAAACTAAGCACTCTCACCGCAGGTAACATGCACATTCACTGCTGAACATAAAACAGCTGCTTATGTCATCACATTGAAATCACCCCGATGCTTCTGCGAATCGAAAACGTTCTCACACGTTAACAAGGAGTCTTTGATTTAAAAGGCTGAGGAGCATCACCTCCTTCAGCCAAGTCACATTAGGAGTGGCTTCCACTAAATGTGCAGCAACAGAGCCTTTTGTTATCTTCTCATAAAGCCTCCAGGTCCTGCTCTTTAGTCATGGGTGGACTTTCAACGCAACTCTGAGACTCTTGATAAATACAAGTGACGTGAGGAGGACACCTGATCCACTAAATGTTATGACTCACAAACAGTGAACCTCCTGGTCCGATCACAGACTGTACTCTGGTCTGAGGGTTAGGTTTTACTGGGCCATTAGTCGGGTGTGTGCCATGTTTCTCCAAGTAAAAGATGAATTTCAGTTTGGTACAAAAACTAGAGGCACAGGACTAACATGACATTATCTATCTCTCTAGCTTTGTGTTATTCAGGAGCAGGAGGATTGTTCCCAACCAAAAACAGAAGGTGTGAAGTCAAAGCTCATACGTGGGGTCGTTGGCCAGGTTGAGGAACAAACACACGTTGTCCATGGAGCCGTTCTCCTCGAAGTCCGACTTGAAGAACCTGGCTGTCTCCATGTTCACCTGGCGGCAGACAAACCGTGACAAAAGTGAATCACCTCAGTAAAAATACGACTCCTACGGTCTCTATGGTGACCTCATCACTTTACAGTTTCTACTTCACGTCTGTGTGAACATCTGGAAGGACAGCACAAAATGTGAAATGACATCTCGGCTTTAATGACATAGACCCAGTCTTAGAGTGGGAAAGCAAAGCAGAACCAATCACATTTGCCTTCTGGTTCTGGGAAGTTCCTGCTTACAGGTCAGTCCATCCCTGTTGTGGAAAAGCAACGCAAATGTGCCATGAATGCAGAAGAAGTTAAAAACTTGGTGACAGTTCTCTGTAGGCCATAAGTTTAAAGACAAAGGAACAGAGGTGGAACACTTCTGTCTTGTTAGTGGGGGTGTCAGTGGTTGTGGGGTCGGGGGGGCTGTGTTTAAATACTGTATATACTGAGGATTGGTGGAGACCTGTTGAAGCTAAAACGGTCCAGCTGCTCTGTCAAAGTGTCTGCTGAGAAAGACGTTCTCACCCCCATGGCTGCAAACACGATGGCAAAGTTGTCCTCGCTGTAGTCCATCACGTCCTTGGACTTCTTCACCAAACCGGCCTGCCGACAGATCTGAGCCGCGATCTGACCAGCATTGGGGGGCGGGGGGAGACAGAGAAACCTTGTTGTCATCATCAACATGTGAAACAACTTAGCGGTTCAACTTTAGCCTGGTTTACAGAACATTCTGAAAATATCTGAGACAGCACCGTCCCAGATGATGTGTGTGTGCACCTCGTTGTGTGGCAGCCCTGCAGCAGAGAAGATGGGTATTTTCTGGCCCCGGGCGATGCTGTTCATGCCATCGATGGCAGATATGCCGGTCTGGATCATCTCCTCGGGGTAGATGCGACACTGAGGGTTTATAGGTTGGCCTAGGATATAAACAAGTGAATGAGCAGCAATGGTAGGAAACACACTCTCCTATGGGTGCTCAACCACCAGGAGAACCCCAGAGATCTCCCACAAGCCCACAAGAACCTTCTAAAGAACCACTAGAGCCTCTGTTTCCTGTCTGTCCAGGGATGGTGCCTCTGTTGCTCCTCCTGAGGTTTCTTTAGGTCTCCTGATCTGATTCAAGGGTCTAAGGATAGAAGGTGTCCCATGGACAAGTCCCTTGATCTGTGATACTGGGCTACAGAAATAAAATTTGACTTGAGTTTCATGCATGACGAATGTCAGGATTTGATGCTTTGATGCTAAAAATCTTTGGGCTCTGGAAAACAAGGAGTGAAATCATCTCCTTGGGCTCTGGGTAATCCCACCAGGCATTTTATAGACAATCAGTTAAAATAACAGTCCGATGATTTGCTAATGAAAACGTTACTGACTGCTCTTCTGGTTTTCCTCGTGCAAACCCAATATTTCCTGTTGCTTCACCATCATTAGAAGGTGAAGCTGCAGGTCATTACACGTTAACGTGTGGAGCAGAAAGAGTCGCCGTACCCATGATGTCCAAGAAGTCCTCAGCCAGGACTGCAGGGCCTCTGTCGATAGGTTTCCCAGACCCATTAAACACACGACCTGCAGACACACAAACACAGTTCATCACATTGTAATCACAGATTCTCCGACACATTCATGTGTGAATGCAAGTGAATCTGCAGTGCCTCAGTTAAATGGTTGTGACAGTTAGTGTGTTGTGTCGTACCCAGCATGTCCTCGGAGACGGGTGTCCGTAAGATGTCTCCTGTGAACTCACAACTGGTCTTCTTGGCGTCGATGCCTGAGGTCCCCTCAAACACCTGTGTGGGGGAGCAAACGGAGGCTGTGGGTAGCCACACCTGACAAGAAAGGCCGGGTGTATCCTGCAGATTTTGGCTGCTGGTCACAAAAATGACCTTTCAATTTACTTATCACATGCTGTTCTTTTTTTGAAAGCCTTATTTGTTTTTGCTATTTCTCTCACATTTTAATCTATTAATGTCTGTTTCCTGTTATATGATGAAGCACAACATGTCAGTGAAGTGTCATCGTCTGCCTTCACACAAATCCTGGTGATAAAACTAGATGAACAGTCAGAGGATCCACAGCGCTGCTACAGTTTATCCTGAGGGGAACATGAATGTCTTACACCACAGTTTGACATAAAGGTTCAAGTAGCTGAAATATTTCTGAGGTTAGTGTTTGAAAAATCTTATTTTGCAGTTTCACACTGATACAAATAGCAAATAGCAAAATATCAGTTCATTAAAATGAGCTTTTATCAGCTGCATCACTGAAGTGGTGTGTAAGTTAATGCGTCAGTAATTAACCTCCAATACCATAATATACACATTCTAAAACGTGCCAGTCTGCAAGACGACTACTTTTACTTTTGGTACTTCACGTATATTTTGATGCTAATACTTTGGTACTTTTTCTTGTAACAGAGACGTTTTATACTGGAGCATCACTATTGTTACTCAGGTAAAACATCTGGGGACTCTTTCCTCCAGCCATACCGTCACAGCACTGGCATGCTTTACCTCTCACACACACACACACACAGTACCTGCACCACAGCCTTGGACCCGATGACCTCCAGCACCTGCCCGCTCCTCTTGGTTCCATCCGGCAGGGTGAGATGGACGATCTCTGCGTACCTCGGAAACTGTTGGAGAGCAGCACGACCATGAGCATCAGCAACAGCAATAGCCCAGACTCTGAGGGGCACGGTTTGTACTGCACGTTTGATTATGTGTCAGGAATACGGGCTTAGAAAAGGTCTTGCAGTTTTCAATTTCACTTGAATTCCTAAAAAAGAACCCATACTACTTCCTCTCATGAGAAGGGGAGGCTGTAAAATCAGGCCACAGGTGAAAGAATACGACTTCTGAGATGTGTGCTCATCCTTACCTTGACCTGATCCAAAATCACCAGCGGCCCGTTGACTCCAGACACTGTTTTATAGGCTGAGGAGGCAGAAGACAGAACGTGTTGACACCAGTGCACAGCGAGTGCTGACAGAGGAGGATGTACTCAGATGTACAGGTGCTACTTCACCACATGTCAGAGACAAACCGTGTCCTTTTTACTGCACTACATGTACCTGGTACCTTCAGGTCCAGAATCAGGTGAATCAAACCAAACCCAGTAGACAGTAATCAGTCCCTATGATCCACTAGTATCTGCAGAATGTTCACTTTTCAGCTAATAATATTTATTTTAGTACCATTTAAGGTGCAGGACTTCGGTGGTACTGGGTATTTCTTCCACCACTGTTAGTGACAGCAGCTGTCAGATAGTAAATGTAAAGGAAGAACATTTCCCTCAGAAGCCAAAAAACAAAGTAGGCCTCCTCCCTCCTCCCTCAGACCTTAGTACCTGGCCTACATGCACCTGCTCCCACTGGTTTGGTCTGACAAACAAATCCACAAGACGTACCCACGTTTCGTAATGTTTACTTTAAAAGGATTAGCATATAAAATCGTGGCAGATCAGTGAGAACCACCGCGCACACCCTGGATGAGTCAGGAGAAGGTCTCCCGTCCATCATCCCTTCCAGACGGACTGCTGCCCTTCTCTCCTCCTTATCGCCGCCGTGGCCCTACCTCACTGACACACAGAGGGACTCACTGAGGCGGGGCTGGGATATATAATCCCGACGCACGGCCATCACATGCTCCCGGGCGGCCGGAGCGGCGGCCGTGGGTCTGTTCCCGCTGACGGCCGAGGACAGCTCGCTCATGGCTCCGTTCACCATCCCTCTGAGCGCCTTCATCGCCATGTTTGCACCTGCAGCAGCCGCAGCAGCGTCAGAGTCGTGACAGCCGGGGCGCATGCGCAGTTAGCGCACCGGCTGCATCGTGAGGGATCCTGAGGATGCTGAGCGACTGACCAACCAAACTGTTTCAGTTGGTCTGTAAACTGACTCACTGTCAGTGGTTATACTGGGCCAGAGCGGTCCAATCCACTTCAGAATAACATTTATTCCTCTTCTCTTCATGGTTTACTCTAATTTACTCCCCACAAACTTAACCGGGGCACTGGACAGGTATTTTTACAGGCCACATCTCCTTCCACTTGTGGTTTAGTCCTAATATTTGATTGCTAACCACCTTTTTAACCAACTGATCAACTCTACAGTGATGGTGAATTCAGAGGTGCAGCACTGACAGAACCATGGAGCCAAAACAGGCAGGGGCCTCAAACTAGCACAGGATTTTATACCGTACCTTATCATTTGAAGTCGATCACTGAGGCCTGAGTCAGACGCTGGTATTGTTTTAGATGTAATAAAGAGGCTGCTCCCTGTGAAAGGACCCCGTGGTTTCATTCAGAAGTCACATTAGGGGAATAGAGAATGACATGAAGACAGTCTGGGAAGCAAACAACAGATTTCTGTGACTAACCTGCTAACAGGGTTTCACAATGGTTTATTATTGATATGTTTAACACAACTAAGATTCCACATGAGCAGCTGCTGCCGCCATGTTGGTACAGGGAAGCCTCCTGGTGCACTGATAAAACATAACTCGCTCAATTCACAACCAATTTTCCAGCTGTTTGCTTTGTTACAAAAGTCAAAGTGTTTATTCATCATATGCACAAAAGTCAGATCAATAGAAGAACTTTGTTACATTAAAACGTGCACTTCCCTACTAGTGACAGTGAAATTACCCTTCATAAGTAGTTTCTATTTATTCTTTTGTTGCTACCAGGACGTACTTTTGTTAAAAAATAGACGTGTGATAAAAGAAACAATCCCAACAAATACTAAAAGATACATTCTTGAAGTTGTTTTTGTTACTTTGGTAGTGAAATGTTTCTATTACATTTTAATGTAAAGTCACATTATATAAAATAAAATCACAGCATATAACTGTAAAGAAAACACTGTCAAATATCACATCACCTGTGAAACATGTGGCATCTACACTGTTCCCATCTGTGATGTGGATGAACTGTTACTCAACGTCGTAACGACAGTCACCTTGTTAGCAGAGTAACATGCTGAGACGTCACGTGCAGACCAGGCTCCACTGTACTGACTGTATCAACAGCCACCAGAGAAACACGCTTCTCCTCTCAGGTCAGCTGTGTGGACGCAGTAAAAGGTGAAATGGACCCGATGGTTAGAAAACGAGGAGTCATCAGCAACACTGGAGAAACACTCGCTACCCATCAGTCCCTGCAGTCAGACGCAGAGGAGCAGCACCGTGCTTGTTTACCGTGTTCTTGTGCACCGACACAGAACACACACCTGTACTGGATTAGAATTGACCTGTTGACCTTCAACAGTCAGACAAACAAGTCCAAATTTCACTGGTTCCGAACATGAACCTTCACTTGTGACGGTAAACTGATGGTGTTCGTCTCTCTGTAACGGTGCGATGACATATCTCAGTTTAACTTCTACCTTTTTAAAGAACAAGCTACTAATGGTTTCAGACAATACTCAGCAGATTAATGGAGACGGCTGTTCAGGACAAGCTGCCTGCAAGGACAGGGTTAACCCCGACGTGGAAGAGCGAAGCCGTGCTGGTGGGAAACACAACAAAAACACGCGTCACCTTTATTCTGCTTGGAAAAGAGCGATGGACGACTTGTCTGCCCTGAGCTCAGGATGGACAAGGCACATTTTGATCTCGTCTAACAAACATCTGGTTTCGTGTCCTTTTAGAACAAAACTCCCTCCTGCTGTTACCATTAGTCTGCACAGCTCGGGCCAGGGAACCACCACAGGGGGTGTGATGCTACAAACAATACAGCTCACTTTAAAACCAACATTACCCCCCCACCCCCGCCCTCTCAAACCAGACAGTGGTGACAGTCTCACAGGTCAAAGCTGAATCAGGAGGCAGGTCAGTTTCATGCAGACATGAATGAGAATTCTGGTCTGACTGCACGTTGACAGCCAACAGCTGTCTGTGCTGAACAGACCCGTGAACTACACACCATGCACTCTGCACGAGCACAAGTACACCACACTAATGCACCAGGACAATTTCAAGGTCAGAAAAACAGCAAAGTGTCCGAGTGCGGTTTGGCCTGGTGGCTGCTTCGCCAGAGAGACGGGGCGAGCACTGCGTTAAAGTGGGACGCCACCTCTCACCGGTAAAGGGTTTTGTAATTTCAGTGACCCGACTGTTTAGACATGTGGGTTAATGAGAACAGCAGGCGGAGGTGTAAACCCAGATCAACTGACCCAGATTCAGGCTGGAGCTTTCAGCTGTTAGCGACTGGGTATACCTCAGTGTCCTGGGGTCCGCCTCATGTAGACAGGACTAGCAGGGCTGGGTCACTGTGCGTTGTAGTGATGCTTCATTCTGGGACCGGCCCACCTCTCCTCAGGTCCATCACAGCTGCTGGACGAGTAGGCCCAGCGTGGGGAGTACTGAGGCAGGGCAGGAGGGAGAGGACCTCTTCTTCTGTCCATCTGTAGGCGGGGGTCTCGACTCCACTGTGAATCTGGTGAGGAGTATCTGGACCCGCCCTCCCCGGGGTAGGGGGCTCCTCTACCCCACTGACTGTCACAGTGAGGGGGGGTCCATCGATACGGGTGGAGAGGGAGAGGGACTCTCATGGGTGAATAAAAAGGAGGTGGAGGGAGGAAGGCCTCACGTGGAGGGCGGAGATGTGAGCAGGGGTTCAGTCTTTGAGGAGGGACAGCTCTGCAGGAGGAGAGAGAGGAAGAGCAGGACAGACGAGGTGAGGACAGAGAGAAACCCTGGGGTCGGGCGACCGACAGAGGCTGGTTTAAAACAACGGGCCTCGTTCACCCACCGACCCCAAGAACAAATTTGTCTGTAAAACCCACATACAAAGTTTTCACCAGCATTGACCTGTTTCCTTACCGGGGACTCGTTCTTAGGTTAGAACAGAATCGACACACTCACGAGCACGCTCATGCACATATGGGTGTGAAATAACTGGTTGTTTATTTTCTTCAGTTCTTGTTTAATATGATAAGATTTAAGTTCCAATAACAGTTTTGTCATTATGAACCACAGAAACTACCAGGGGGGTGCAGGATCTGGTCTGGCTCTGAGCTGAAGGACTGACCCCCCCAGCAGCAGAGGACAGACGGAGCAAAGATGAGAAACAGTCTGTGGACAACATCAGCTTCAGGGTCCGACTATGGAGGAAAGCATGGCTGTACAGAAACGTCAACTGTGTCTCATGTTTAAACTGTTCATTCCACCTGCAGACTCTCTCTGTGAAGGGCTGTGGGTTTTGTTTAGTACAATAAGGACTGTGTGGTGGGGTCAAGGACAGGACAGGAACGATGGGGACAAGAACAGCTCGCCTCCTACCTGCGGAGCCTGGGCTCACTAAGGTGTGGTCGGCTCTCCTTCCTGCTATCAGAGGCTAGTGAAGAGTAACACGGCCGATGCACGGCGGTACCTCTCTCTGGCACCCGCGCACACTCGTCTATCCCCTTGTTGCTAGTTAGAAAACACCACAAGGAACAAACCAGTAAAATCCTGGATAGTCAAGTACAAATCATCTGTGTAACATAATGAATGATATGGTTCATGAGTGACGAATGGTTCCCTGCTGGTGCTACAACTCGACCCTGTTTTCAGCCAGTACTTGTTAATCATTTTCAAACAGTCCCAGTTAAAAGCAGCAGAATGAGCAGCTCCTGCATGTGGTGTCCTCATGGATGTACAGACAGCGCTCAGTGGGTCACTGAGACTGAAGGGGCAATAGAAAGAGGAGGATTCTCAAGTGGGTTCTGCAGCTTTTATTCTATTTCTCTGTGGATTCATGGACATTTATTCATGATGGGCAACAAAGATGATGATACACTAAATCTAAAAATGTGTTTGTTTATGTCCAGATTTAACGGGTTCAGTTAATCGGTGCAATTTGTGATGCACATCATGGCAGTCGTACAGTATATGTGAGACTTATTACAGTGAGGAACAGAAGTATTTGAACACCCTGTGATTTTGAAAGTTG
>NW_018128248.1:29579-48788 GCF_001952655.1 Monopterus albus | reverse complement strand
TCACTGTAATAAGTCTTCCAGTTGTGCAACATCTAACCAGGATTTTCAGGAAACATGACTCTTTCTCTCACCTCCTCTTTGGTCCACAGTGCAGGTCTTGAAGGTAGTTCTGTCTCTCTATAGTGTGGCCCCGTGACGAGTTGAACACTGAGGACAAAAGAAGAGGCTTTATTTTTACTCACAAATGAACCCTCACAGCTGTTAAAGACATGAGAGTGTAGTAGTACTCACACTCCACAGCCTGTTTAGGATCCATCCCGTCGACATCTATCAGGTACCTGCAGGTCAGACACAGCTGTTATACACCTGGTGCTCACACTACACGGCTCCAACTGTTCTGTACATACCTGCAGATCAGGTAACCAGTGCGATTCAGGCCGTGGGTACAGTGGACTCCGATCAGTTTGTCTGGGACAGAACCAACAGGGAACACGTGACATGAAACAGGTGAATCTATGCAGTTCATTCATTTACACATGCTGTGCTGCACCCTCACCTAGAGGAGATAAAAACAGGCTGTGACTATGCAACATGAGCCCAGACTCCACAACAACCCAGTGCTGTTCTTTCCACCTGTTACACAGGTTTTCTTTCTAGCCTTTCTCTTCACAAAAGAAAAACTGACAGATTAACTGCAGTCACAATCATTTTTCTCTGTTGATCTGAACCAAGACATCAAGTGCTCTTTGCTGCTGCTCAGCCACGTTCCTCTTCCTCGACCACTTCTCTCTGCTGCAGTGAAATGATACTGAACCCTGTTTCAACACGATCACGACTCCAAGAGTCTCTGCTGCTTCAGAAAGACTCTTTCACTCTGACAGTTTTCAAAGTTTTACAGCTGAATAATGTGATGTAGTGTGAGGTAACAGTGAAATAAAGAGAGGAAAACCGCTGAGAATTATGGTGATGTGCATTACAAAGATATTACAGTGCCTTGCGAAAGTATTCGGCCCCCTTGAACTTTGCGACCTTTTGCCACATTTCAGGCTTCAAACATAAAGATATAAAACTGTAATTTTTTGTGAAGAATCAACAACAAGTGGGACACAATCATGAAGTGGAACGAAATTTATTGGATATTTCAAACTTTTTTAACAAATAAAAAACTGAAAAATTGGGCGTGCAAAATTATTCAGCCCCCTTAAGTTAATACTTTGTAGCGCCACCTTTTGCTGCGATTACAGCTGTAAGTCACTTGGGGTATGTCTCTATCAGTTTTGCACATCGAGAGACTGAAATTTTTGCCCATTCCTCCTTGCAAAACAGCTCGAGCTCAGTGAGGTTGGATAGAGAGCGTTTGTGAACAGCAGTTTTCAGTTCTGTCCACAGATTCTCGATTGGATTCAGGTCTGGACTTTGACTTGGCCATTCTAACACCTGGATATGTTTATTTGTGAACCATTCCAATGTAGATTTTGCTTTATGTTTTGGATCATTGTCTTGTTGGAAGACAAATCGCAGTCCCAGTCTCAGGTCTTTTGCAGACACCATCAGGTTTCCTTCCAGAATGGTCCTGTATTTGGCTCCATCCATCGTCCCATCAATTTTAACCATCTTCCCTGTCCCTGCTGAAGAAAAGCAGGCCCAAACCATGATGCTGCCACCACCATGTTTGACAGTGGGGATGGTGTGTTCAGGGTGATGAGCTGTGTTGCTTTTACGCCAAACATAACATTTTGCATTGTTGCCAAAAAGTTCGATTTTGGTTTCATCTGACCAGAGCACCTTCTTCCACATGTTTGGTGTGTCTCCCAGGTGGCTTGTGGCAAACTTTAAACAACACTTTTTATGGATATCTTTAAGAAATGGCTTTCTTCTTGCCACTCTTCCATAAAGGCCAGATTTGTGCAGTATACGACTGATTGTTGTCCTATGGACAGAGTCTCCCACCTCAGCTGTAGATCTCTGCAGTTCATCCAGAGTGATCATGGGCCTCTTGGCTGCATCTCTGATCAGTCTTCTCCTTGTATGAGCTGAAAGTTTAGAGGGACGGCCAGGTCTTGGTAGATTTGCAGTGGTCTGATACTCCTTCCATTTCAATATTATCGCTTGCACAGTGCTCCTTGGGATGTTTAAAGCTTGGGAAATCTTTTTGTATCCAAATCCGGCTTTAAACTTCTCCACAACAGTATCTATGTGCAAAACTGATAGAGACATACCCCAAGCGACTTACAGCTGTAATCGCAGCAAAAGGTGGCGCTACAAAGTATTAACTTAAGGGGGCTGAATAATTTTGCACGCCCAATTTTTCAGTTTTTTATTTGTTAAAAAAGTTTGAAATATCCAATAAATTTCGTTCCACTTCATGATTGTGTCCCACTTGTTGTTGATTCTTCACAAAAAATTACAGTTTTATATCTTTATGTTTGAAGCCTGAAATGTGGCAAAAGGTCGCAAAGTTCAAGGGGGCCGAATACTTTCGCAAGGCACTGTAATAATAAGTAGGAGAACATTTCTACCTGATACCAAGGATTCTCCAGTCACATCACACTGTGACTCATATGATTCTAATAAGGCAGCATTAAAGGCATTTATTTCCTTAAATGACAGCTTCTGACATATTACACTGCACAATACGCCTGAGCAGGACTTCTCACCGTTATCTGCGTTGTTTCGTAGAAACCTATGCACAACACGTTTGAAGCTGAGGATCGTCTCGTCGCTAGGAACCTCATGTCCCGCCGTGAAGATCTTCACATACAGCAGTGACTCTGGTAAATCCTACAGACAAAACAGGCGGACTACTCACTCTGTATCCCTGCGAGTTAAAAAAAGAAAAGCCTCACAGTGATGACACAGTGTTGTGTAGGTGTCTGTTCACCTGTAGTTTGTAGTAGCGTGTGGTGAAGGTGAGGTCGATGATCAAACCAAGCTCTTGATTTTCTTTCTTCAGAGAGTCCAGCAGCTCCCAGGGGCCAAACACGTCCGAACATGGAAGCTTGTGGTTCAAAGACTAGAGAAAACACAGAGATGTCAAAGGGCAGCCACAGTCTGTTAAAAGACATAATCAGTGTAACTCCTGACCTGCTTGAGCGGCACCTTGAAGGCAATGAACCGTGTCCTGGGAAGCCTTCTCCCAACAGCGGTGTAATCCAGCCATCTGGTGGAGAAGGAAAACCTCAGTGATGCCCACATATAGAGCTGCTTTTCTCACTCCAACCACGTTTTTGTACATCATGGGAAACCAGTAGGTATAACAACAGATGTAGATTTAGTCACTGTCACCCCTTAATCTGAATTTCTCGGACTGGGGGGTGGGAGAGAGAGTCCAAATGTCCTTTTTCATACAATGACCTATCTACTTTCAGTCCTAACAGACATTACTGATTAATAATCTCCAAATGTAATTACTGGATCGATTCCAACATCATGGATACCGAACACCAAAAGTCCCAACCCGGTCGAAGTTAGCTCGTTTTAACGTTGGAGCCCATTGTTCTGCTTACCTGTCCGGTATGCCGTTTTTCTTACCAGATCGCGGCATTTTTATTGTTTCTCTATCGCTACTGGTTTCTTTTGTCTGCTAAAAATAACATTCCTAAAGACCAAACGAATAAAAAGCTGAAAACGAACGGTACCACGTGTAGCCACAGTTAGCGGGTTAACTCTCCAACTAGCTGTAGCTCCTACTTTATACACGCGGACTAGAGGTGGACAAAATGTCCCCGATACTAAAAAGCACTGTTTACTTTTTCAGTCTAACCTCTCCCATGTTATTTACAACCTGAACTAACGGGGCCCTTGTCAAAGGAAGAACTAACTGAAAGCTGCTGTTTTCGACTGCAGTCGCGAGTTGATGACGTGTAACACAAAAATGATCCTACACGTGGTGAAAAGATGGATGTCAGGGCCGTAGCTGGTGGTGTTGGTGGTGTAGAACTAACTGAAAGCTGCTGTTTTCGACTGCAGTCGCGAGTTGATGACGTATAACGCAAAAGCTGACACGTCACTCGACTGCACCCGGTGCCGGTACCTCGGTCCCAAATAATCATTTATTAAAGAATGGACATTTAATACAGAAAAAAATATTGAATTCATGTATTTACTAATTTATTCATCTCTGTGTGAATTAATTATATTTCTACAAACGTATTTCTACTTATATATCCTATTTATTATTGTAATTAGTCTGTAAATTATAAATTTTTCTACTTTTATTTCTTTATAGGCATTTTATAGAAAGAAATGTAGATAAATTGAATAATATTGAATTATTTATATCAAATAAGTAAACATATAAGCTGCTTAAATTTGGTGCATACAGAAAAATATATTTTATTTATTTTTTAACAATTTAATGGTAACACTTTAAGTCCTACTGTTTAGCATCCATAATCAGTATGGAGCATTTAATAACTGTTCCTAACAGACTAAAATACAGTTGTAAGCAGATATGTGTAACATATTTGTTAACAACTCCTCCTGCGAACATCCAGAACAAGAGGCATATGTTATATAGAAACAGATCAATACTGGCAATATAATAAAACACATCTGAGGTAATACTAGAGAGGAGATGTTATAATTGATTATAAAGCTGTACATTGATAAACACTTTAACTTATATTGGCTGACTACTTCACTATTTATTTGTTTCTATTTATCTTCTGAAACTTTGGGCCCTGAGAGTTGCAGCTACTACACAGCTGGTACAGTAATATGGAAACTGCAGGATTCCTCTGTTTGGATGTTTGTGGAGACTGTTTGCTGAGTGTGTGCTGAGGTGTGTTGTGATTAATGCAGCAGATACATTAGGCTCTGTATTTAAACTTCAGGTCTTCAGGTCAGTTATTTTCCTTAATGTAATCAGGGTTGATGTGCACAGTGTGCAGTGTACCCATAGCTGTACTCACAACTATCACTGCACTGTGATACCGTGATACTGAACCTAAGAACATGAGGATTCACGAGGTGCCTGAGGTTGTATACTGAGGATAAGATAGATAGACAGATACTTTATTACAGATTCAAGGTCCAGATGTATAAATACTAAAAAAAAACAATAAAAACCATAAAACAGTCAGCAATAAATAACAATTTAAAACTACCTTTTTAAAAGGCAGGTATACCAGTGTTTCCAAAGTACTGAAGTATATCACATATCACTATATGTAATATTAGTCAGCAATAAAACTATGTTGTTTCCAGAATTATTCAAACAACAAATAAATGTATACATTAAATTTCTTAAAACATCAGATAGTGTAGTGATCCAAGATGCCACAAACAATTCACTGGCGCTCATCCATCTAGGCCATTTCAATAATAACCTCAAGGCGTCATTATAGGCCACTGTCAGTTTCCTAAGACTGCCTTTTTTGTAATTAGACCATAGATGTGCAGTGTACAGGGAGGTACAATAAGCTCTAAACAGTCAATTTTACTCCATCCGAACACGAACCAACTTTCCGAACAACACATTTGCTTGTGCATATAACATGCAGCACTGCCGATACATATCCCCGTCATCAGACAAGCAATCGTTTATAACATGACCCAAGTACTTAACTTCACCACACACAGTTAAAATGTTACCAGGTAACTTTAAAAAAGGGAATGCAAATAAATAAATAAAAACACTTACAAGGGACATTGTTGGCCTTCTAAGGACTGAAACACCACCATGGGGATAAATATCTCCGGCTCAACACCAGTCAGTCAGAACTGATGAAGCCTCTTGGATGAGAGGTGAAACGTCTTCGACCTAGAAATCTAGTCCAGTTGATTTTTTCTAAGGTTATTTCGGTTTACTATGACCTGGATGACTGAGAATCTGCACAGACAAATAAAAACACTTGATTAGATTGAAACTAAACTCTGAAAACAGCCTCATCACACGGAAAAGCTGTTCTGGTGTTTTCATTCGTTTCACGCCATCTTCCTGAGCAGATGAGTTTGTTGACTTGTCATGCAAATTTAAATTTCCATTTATTCTGAGCAATTCCTACTTAGAAAAATCTTTGAAAGGTCAAGGATGAACTTTGGATTTCAAACTGTTCATCAGTTTGTGTAAAGATGAGGGTGTAATCCTCCTTGTAATCCATGTCAGAAGTAGGTCATGACTCTAACAGCAAGTGGTTTATGGTCAGTAGACGAATGCTGACTCATCTGAGAGCTAACACGTGAGGGAAACACACCTGAGTGGGATGTGTGGAAAGAAGAAAAAAGGCAGAGTTATGTAACACTGTGTGACTAAATGCATGTGATCCTTCAGCCTAAAGTGGGAACTCCATATATGGTCAGACAGGTGTGCCTGAAGGTGTGGCTTTACAGCTGTGCTGCCAGTTGTTTGACGTGGACTGTAGTGCAGGGACGGTCTGAGGCAGTTAGAGAGCAGTGCTGCAGAGGAGAGGACTGATGGAGCATGGGGGGGAGTGTAACAGGGCGCTGCTGGTGTCTGTGGCAGAGTTTGACCAGGGAGTGAGTCTGGGGAAGAGACCTGGAGCCCACAAGGACAACAAGAGACTCCACCGCACCCTCAGCAAACTGGGCTTCAAGGTGCACGTCCACAGTGACCTGAGCAGTGAGGAGATCTATGAGCTGTTTCTCAAAGGTAGCACACCACACACACACTCTGCATGGAACCATGCACACACTGCCAGTCACTTTATATGTATATTAATAAGTACGTATATAGCAGAACGGTCCTGAAGATCTACTGGGACCCTTTAAAGAACCACCCAGGTGCACCACAGAACAAGCCTTCCTCCCTGTGGCCACTGAGCTGCACAACACTTCCTCTCTCCTGCTGCTTGCTGAGCAACAGGAGCACTGGTCTACTACTGAATAGTGCAGTCATGCAACCTATTATTATTCTGAATGATTTATTTAAATTTATTATTGTTACCATTCGTGCGTGATCCTTTTAAATGCTTTCATTTGTATACTGTGTAAATTGAGCATGTTGTCACAATACCTTATTGATGCCCTAATGATCCCGTGAACCTCTTAATGGTTCATAGAACCTAGGAGAAACAGAACCTCCTGAAGGCCCGCTACCTAAAGAATTACCAGGACTTCTTAAACAACAGGTAAAGCCTCTGAAAGGCCCTCCAGAACCTCCCACAGGACCACTAGGACCTTCTTAATGACTCAAACCTCTTAAGCCAGCTGCAGACCCTCCTCAACAACCATGTAAAACATCTGAACCAGCCCTAGAAACGTCCTGGAGGACCTCTGGAACGATCCAACTGATCAATAAATCCTCATAAATGATCCCCAGGACCACTTTAGTAACAGTTACTGAGCAAACTGAAAGTTCAGACAGAGTTTTACTGCTGCTTATCACACGCACACACTGTTCATGATTGCTGATCATGCAACACACATCTATCTGTATCTGTATTAGAAAAACAATGTAATAAATCAGGACTGCAGAGAAGAGAAGCCTTGTGTTGTGTTCACATCAAATGTGCAGCTGCAGAAACAGTACGAGTTACTTCACGAGCACCCGACGCCTTCTGACGACTCCCTCATGAGTCAGCACACAGCTTGGAGCATTCCTTCACCTGTGCACGTTGATCATGTTGTGGAAAGAGGTGTCCATGCATGTCTGATCACTGTTGCATGCGAGCCAGTGCCTGCTCCCTTTGTCAGTCTGCACTGAGCCTGATAAAGCCTCAGTGAAGTGTATGACTGTGTGTCTGTGCCGCAGAGAGCCGGTGCCTGGTGAAGGACTGCTTTCTGGCCGTCCTGTCTTCTCACGGGGAGGAGGGCTGTGTGTTCGGAGCTGATGGGAAACCCGTCCTGCTGTCTCGCATCTTCAGATGTTTTGACAACGAGTATATGGAGAAGAAGGCCAAAGTGTTCCTCATACAGGTAGACCTCACTGCCACCGACACAACAGCATGGCAGCAGTTTGACTGGGCAGGCTTTTTAACCTCTCACAGGTTTCTCCACAGCAGCAAGAGTCCAAATGCACAGACAGGAGAGTCTTACATGTCTGCACATACTGGATTTCTTCCTCTTTGCAGCACCTCTCTTACAAAGCTGAATCTCTGCCTGTAGCTTCCACACTGCCAGCCTGTCAGTCTTGCACCTTGGTTCCTGTGGGTCATGCTAACAGTCTAACTCTTCTTCAGGATTTGTCTTATGACGACCTTGTCTTGTTGTGTCTCTGCAGGCCTGTCGGGGACACGGCCTGGACGATGGTGTGGAGGTGGATTCAGCTGGTGACAGCAGAGCGTGCGGCTTCTTCCCTGATCTCTCTGTTCCTGTAGATACAGCTGTGATGTACGCCTCAGCCCCAGGTGAGGACCGGTCCATGTACAGTCTGTATTCTCTTTGTTTCCTCAGAGGGAAAGGCGATTGATGACACAGCATCAGTAAAGTGGCAGCCTGTGTCTTTATCAGCCCCTGCACATCATATTCCAACTGCAGGTCCTCCTCAGACTCATACCCGCAGGAAGGAAATGATCATTGAGGTCTTTTAATAGGTTTAATGTTTTGTGGTTGATAAATGGCACAGTCTTGTATCCTCATGTGTGAGAGACAAAATATTGTGAATGACAGAGATGAAAACTAACTCATCTCAAACATATAAAATTACAAATCAGTAGTGGTTCAGTCATTCCATTAGCTCTGCCTCAGTGGTGGCGTTTCTGTGCTTCACCCTGACTCCTCTCCTCAGGTTACGCAGCCTTCACAAATCCAGTGGGCTCAGTTTTCCTCCAGACTTTCTGCACATTATTAAAGGAGGAAGGCAATCGCCAGCTGGAGCTGACTCGGCTGATGACCCGCCTCTCCCACACTGTGGCCTACAGCTTCCAGGCCAAAGGTCATGCACTGGCTGGGAAGAAGGAAATGCCGTGCCTCCTGACACGACTGACCAGGGAAGTGTTCCCATTCTCGGAGCCAGAGAAAGATAGCGGGGCCGCGGGGCTCTCAGCCACGGCGCTGCTCGGCCCTGAAGCCGTCAGAACACGGACTCCTTTAATTGGTTAGACTGCAGCTCCTGACTGCATCTAGACGTGAGACTATCAGCGTTAACTCTGGTGGCCTAAACCTCGTAGATTTCACTGGCTTTCACTAACTACACGTCTAAGATCGACTGGATCAGGACATTCCTCAGTAACTGAGATTCCATTTAGAACTGTATTCCAAATGATATTTTTCCAAAACTAGGTGGTTTTTCATTTTTGCTTATGTCAAACTACAGTCTTGAAACATTTCCACTGAAATTGGCCAAACGAACACTTTGAGTCTTTGGTCTTTAATTTTCAAACACAACTTCTCTCCTCATAATTATCTTATTTGGAATAACCAGGACTTTTTGTTCAAAAATAAATCTCTTTTTCCAAACAGGCTCAATAATAACATACTTCTTTTTTAACCTTTGATGTCTCAGAATTTCTGTCTAAAATATCCCTGTAACCCTGAAGTGATCTGCTATTGGAACAGACGCCGTTCCTAAAGGTGTGATGATGTTATAGTGCAGCACAGAATCTTCTCCTGTATCTCTGACTGACACCATGGTAGAAATCTGTTTGCCCTTCAGACCGAAACAAAAGAATCAGATCCCTCTTTCAGAACAACGCTGTCACTGTCCCATACCTATTACATTGCTGGAGAAAGTCTGTCCCACATATTAAGTGAGGAAAAGGTTTGGCCATCGACTTCAAAACACCCGATGACAAACAAACCTAGAGATGTTTGTTTCCAACTTCTGCATCGATGTCAATCAGTGAAGCATCACCTGCAAAAACTAAGGAGAAACACTAACGTAGCTTGTTCCTTGTGTGGAGTCGATGACGAAACAGTCTTACATTTATTTTGCACCTGTCCTGACTGTGTTGTGCTATTTTCATTGTTACAGTTCTTCTAGTTTCACACTAGGTTACAGAGATATTATATTATATTAGTATTATATCATAAACCTCTTTAATATCCTAGGTAAAGTTCCTATTCACAGATCTAAAGTCAGTAAAAGAAAACCTTGATTTAATAACACGACATTAAAAGTGCTGTTGATGTTATTGTCTCTCAGCGCCTGAAGTTCTGGTCCTCTTCAACCAAATGAGCTGGTTTGATTGGGCTAATTAAATTCACCAGGTGGCCCACCTGCACTTAGCGCATGCTCAGTGGCTGTAGCTGCGCAGGGTTAGTCTGAGACCACTCCCTCTTTCTCTCATTCACCACAATCTTAACACTCAGTTTACCCCCACACTGCACTGTAACAATGCACCAAAACATGCTGGAGTTGGGTTTCCATCTGCTACATTTCAAAACAAGAGGGTATTGGGTGGAGTGGGAAAAGTATAATCAACAAAAGCACCATGGAAACAAACTAAGTGAATTGTTCTTCTTCTGTGTTTTGGCACTTTAGACATTACTAGGCCCTTTGCTCTCATGATCATTGACTTAGTCTGCACCATTTCCTGTATGTGAAGTTAGGCCCTTTGCTCTCATGATCATTGACATAGTCAAAAAGCACCAAAAAGCACAATTCTGTCCAAAACATCTTGACTGAACTCGTCACTGATATGTTTTGTACAGACTAACTAACACAACCTGAATATACATTACTGGATTCATATTTATTTAAGGCCTTATTGATCCATGGCATGCCCACACTTGTGTCTGATCAGATGTGCACTGTGTTTGACACTTCTCTCCTTCTCCTGTACGTTTGGCAGCACCAGCTACTAATGGGCATGTTACACCATTATTCATACGAGTCGTCCCCAGAGACCGGTGACATTGAAAAATTCCACATGCCTCAGTGTTTGCGAACGTCTAATAAGTTGCTGAGCGTGCGTAGGACATTTCATTGAGATGAAATATGGAAATGAAAGTTAAAATGTTAAACCTATAATAGTTTCAATGAGCATGTGAAACCTTCAGTTCCTGAAACCTACTTTTAGAATCAAATTTAGAGTAAATTGGTCCTGTTCTCACTTTAAATTCTTACATGAAATGACAGGTAGAGGAAAATTCTAACACAGCCCACTCCAGCAGACACTCGCAGCCACATTTGCATCAGGTTATTGCCAAATCAGGTGCCACAGGTTTAGAGACGTACAAGGCATAGCAAATGAATCGGTTACTAATGGACACAGTATCATATGCAATAATAATTCTGACATATTCATGCAACAAACCCATATCATTTTGTTGTCAGCTGACCTCGTTTGTGTTCAGGATGCAGTTTTGTGCCATGGAACATCAGAAAGTGCTTCCCAGCTGTTTCCTTTTGTGTTTTAAGAAACTAATTAACCACTGCAGCAGAGAGAAAAGACTATGACTTGAAAAAACGGCAGAATAGAAGAAGAAACTGTAGAAAAAGGCAAAACTGGGCTTAAAATTCTCACAAGTGAAATGCAACAATACATACAAACTATTCAGCACTTCACAATCCTAAAGCCTTAAATACAGTTACTTTATTCACATGATGTCATTTTATAAACTGCTAAAGCTTTTTTCTTGTTCACCCCCGGCTCATGTCTATTACTTACTAGTTTTCTATCTTACATTTCACTGTTAAATTGATTATTTCTTGCAAACAAAAAAAGTCGTAGCTGCACCTTTAGTCATATCTACAGGGCGTGATGACAGGACCGCTGGTTGTGTAACGTCGTCTTTCTCTTCTTGTGCTGGGAAACGACAAGGTACGGTTTGTACACGTCTCACTCAGGTGTTTCTCTGGGATATTTGCTCTTCAGGTGACTCAACACTCACCTGCTGACCATAAAACCTTATGACTCATTTCCATGAACTACATCAGGCCTGGAGTAAAACTCCAACATAATTAAAATCCAACTTTTCATTCCATTGTTTAATCATCCAGGTGGTAAAAATGTACCTATGATCAAGTTCTGTTATAAAAGACTATTATTTTATTTGCCTCCCTTTATCTCTGCACACATTTTGGGTCTATCAGGTGCCAAGAGTCTTAAAGTACCTTAGTCTCCTCCATGAGGGCTGTGAGCTCAGCCCAGTTCTCTTCACTCTGTTTACCCATGACTGTGATGTCATTCACCCCACAAACACAGTAGTGAAGTTCACAGACGACACCATCTCAGACAATGATGAGACTCACTACAGAGAGGAGATCCAGCACCTGACAAGGTGGTGTTCAGATAACAATCTTGTCCTGAACACCAACAAGACTAAGGAGGTCATTGTGGATTATAGGAGGTCCAGGAAGACAAAACATGCTCCTCTTCTCATACACAGGGAGGTGGTGGAGCAAATGGATAACATCAAGTTCCTGGGCATCCACATCACATCTGACCTGACCTGGTCTCTGAACACATCCTACCTGGTGAACAAAGCCCAGCAAAGGCTTTTCTTCCTCAGGAAGCTGAAACGTGCTGGTCTCTCCTCTCAGTCCCCCCTATGGACAGACATAGAACACTGGACCTCACACCTCCTCTTAAAGAGATTTACACTGAGCTCCACCTCATAATGTTACTACACTCTTATTGCTAACATGCTGCTGACCTCATTAGGTCCCATACATCCCTTTTTATTTGTTCATATTATTGACTTATACAATTTTGTGTTATGTAAATAATGTGTCTGTCTTTTAAGCTGAGAGCTGCCAGAAAAAATTTCATTGTGCTATGAACAATGACAATAAAGATTCTTGACATGACTTGATGAGCCGTCAGCAAAGGTTACTGTAGGTCAAAAATCAAATTTTAGATTAATTCAGGCCTGGACGTTCCTTGACGTCACCAACCTTCTACTTCCAAACTACTTTCCCATTCTAGTATTTTCATTATATACAGATGTATCTGTTCTTCATGTGCGCCCACTCTGTGGTTACCGGCCCCTCACTGCAGCCCGTTAACCTTCCACTGCACAAGGCTGAAGGACACGCGAGCTGTTGTTACCTACCGTACACTGAACTCTGTAAGACTATATTTTCTGTAGCTGTTCTTGTCACACAGGCTGTCTTGTACTTCCAGCTGCTCCAGAGGATTTGTATCTGATGTTCTCTCATGTCTGAAGGCACATTAGTGCCACAACTGCAGCTCATGGAATAGTCTGTGCTCCTGCCTCCTTGCAGGTGAGTGTGATTACAAAGAAGTGAGTTTTGAGCTCTGAGAAAAACTGGCAGCATCACACAACATGTCAGAACTCAGTGAACATTTATTAACTGAGGAACCAGATAACAATCATTACTACCAGGTGAACGGCATGGAGAGCAAACCAACCCTGTGCCACACTTCACTTTCAGTTCATATAAAGGAATTTAAAAAAGTGAGTTTGCAAAAAAATACAGTCTGAAGAAATTAGAGATGCAGTCAAATATTGACCAGTTACTTCTCATACTAATATAAAATGTGATATAAAAAAGTTTTTAAGGGGCCATATTTACAGCATTACAAAGAGGTTCAGGTCACGCTGAGCTGCGTTTTATCATGTGTGACACAGTAAAACCAGCTCCTCACAGCTGATTGGCTCGTCTGAGTGACAATGGCTGAGTTAAGGCACTGTGAGAGTTCGCTGCCGATCGGAGAGTCAAGGTTGGAGGCGGGACAAGGAAAGGTGGGAGGACCCCAGGAAGAAGCCGTGCAGGGTGAGGAGGTGGGCACGTCGGAGGAGGGCAATGACGTGGAGGGTCCTGGAGTGACGACGCCTCAGAGGGTGTGGGTCCTGTGGGGTTTGGTGGTGAGGGACAGCGGCTGCAGCTGCTCGGTGTAGGGTGACGTGTGTCCATAGGAGGAGTGCGTGTGCTCGGTGTGCGTCGGGGCCGGAGCGGCGGGTGAGGCCAGCGCTGTGGTGGGGGTCGCCGGCGAGTCCAGGGAGGAGGCGGGGCTGGCCTGGGACAGGTGTGTGTAGGTCCAGGTGGGACACGAGGTCTCTTCAGATGCAGGGAGAAATCCTCCACTGCTGCAGGAGCTGAAACAGACACACTCATCAGTCCACTGCAGCTCTGTACAGACACATCTACCCTCATCATTGGTTTGAAAGAGAACCGCACAAGAAGAGGCCACCGCCTCATCATTGGTTTGAAAGAGAACCGCGCAATAAGAGGCCACCATGACTTAAACCGTATTTAAAACCACTGCGCTGGATTCTCGGGTCTGATCTGCTTTGAACATCAGTGTGTTGCCCTACAATATTAGTGACCTGAGCTCCTAGTCAGAGCTGCTGTGAACTGTTAGCTTAGCATTAGCTCATGCAGACTGACAGGACAGGGAGGTGTAACACTGATCACCACCGTGTCGAAGGCGTGTTCTAACATGAACGCCGTCTTACCTTCACGCTGAGTTTCACTCTTTGTTCTCTTCCTCTTCTTCTTTTTACCCTGAACAAAAACAAACACACTGATATGAGCTGATGAAAACACGGCTGTGCAGCGACCGGCTGTCCGTGCACACGTTGCGCTGATGGAAACTTGCAGCAGTTAGAGCTGCATGTGAGCAGGATGCACTCACGTAGTTGTCTCTGGCCGACCAGCCGGGGTACAGCTTGGAGTGCAGGAGCCTCTCTTTGCGAGCCAGTTCGTAGTATTTGGCCTGTTCCTCCTTGGACAGAGAATGCCACTGTGGACACACGCCAGGGTCACACTGTCAGCACCGACACAAGCACAGGCCTCGTGCACACACAGTCAATATGCACACACACTGGCTGTTATAATGACAGGTCATATACCGTAACTGTTTCAACAAAGCACACAGTGCACGTGTGCAACAGCATCACTGCCACCATGAGGAGGGCTGAGAATGAAAGCTTGAGATAATGTAAACGCTGGAGTTGATTGACTGAATGTGACCCTGATTCATTTCAAAACGACTTTCCTGAACCACTGGCTTTATACTCACATTATCATGAATCATCACTTCATTCTCAGTAATTATACTTCTCTTGTACTCATGTTGTCATGTCTCTATTCTTGAAACATTCTGTTGGTCCCTTTTCTACTTTTTCTCAGAATGTTAGTTTCTCTAACAACGTTTTCTACTCTGACTTTTTTACTATTAACAAAATATTTATAACTTCAGCCTCAGAATATCATAACGTCATTAAAACAAACATACTCTACACGTTTCCACCTCGTTCTTTAAATCTCAGATATAGTTAACTTTAGGAACAATGAGCCAGTGCTTACTGAATAAAACTATTATTATTATTAGTATAGTCGTGTGACAGAAATGAAAAAGACTTAAAAAGAGCAACAGCCACAGGCCAAACAGCACCAACCCTCTGTCCCAGTATCTGGTTGATGGTGGCGCTCTCCTTCACTTTGCACTGTGCCACCACTTTGGGCCGCTCCTCCCGCATGTACAACATGAACGCGTTGAGCGGCTTCTTGATATGGGGCTTCTTCTCGTCTTCTTTCTCCTGCTGGATGCCAGGCATCGACTTTCTACAGGAACACAGAGAGACACTGTGTTGGAGTGCACGTTCAGCACAGTAAGAAGAACAACACTAGAAATGCCCCCCAGCTATTTGTGACTGAGGAAATGCATGGTTTACCTGTGAAAGGTAATCAGGTGAGAGCGCGTCGGGCTGCCGCTGCCTCCGGGCTCCTGCTTGACTCCGGTGGGGACAATGGCTGGGTGGGGGATGGACGACTGGGGGGTTGGCACTAAACGTGGAGAGAAGCTGCCCGACACCAGACTGCCAACAAATTACACACACGCACCAAATGTTCAATTTAATGTCATAGAGCAAAACAACATTCACCAGAGCCGGCCAGAGTGTAACACACCTTATTTGTACTTTACTGGCTAAGCCCCCCCCACAGCAGCTTACCCTGACATGGAAGCATTCATGGCCAGAGCAGCAGGTGAGAACCCCCCTGTGATGGGATACATGGGCTGCCCCTGCCTACAGGGACACAGACAAACAGACGGTCAAATGTCGCTTCCTCCAACAGTGTATGAGTTTGTCTTTATCACATGTTCTACTCACAGCCAACCGAGAGGGTGAGGGAGCTGAGTCACACCTCCTGGAGAGATGGGGTAGCAGGCAGCACGAGGGGCCCTCGACATACCTGCTCCACACACAGATTCACACAGGTACGCGTTACATTTATGCTGTGACTGGCTGACACATTCATGTGCTCATCTAGTAGCGGACTGGAGGACAGGTAACACTAGAACGGCTACCTGTGTCAGCAGAGAAGCCAGGCGAGGCCCTCTGAGGGGAGAAGGCCTCTGGGCTGTAGGGCAGCAGTGGGTGGAGGTGGGTCATGTGGGGGTGCTGCACCACCGGCACACTGTTGGACTGGAGACACAAACACACAGGTGATCACAGGCTGCAGTGCTGCCATCTGTCCACAAGGTGGCAGATGTGACCTCTGATAGTTACAGCTGTTCTCCACCAGGCCTTCAACTGAGCTCAGCCTCTTGCTACACACTTATCTTACCGATCCTGCACAAAACAGGTGTGTATGTAGAAGAACAAAGCTTCTGACTCAGAGTATGACATCTCGAGTAAAGGGATAACACCCTGCTCACAACCACAACAGTCAAAGAATGATGCAGAACCAGTGGAGACAGCTGGGGCCAGAGCTTTAGACATGGCCTGCACCTCAGCCCGGTCTGACCACACAGGTCTGCAGAGAGCTCCCTGGGCTTCATGTCTGGGTTTGGGTCCTGACCTGCAGTGTGAACTGTGGGACCTTCGATACACAGCTGTGTGCATTTCAGGCCAGTTCTGTGATTTTTACTAAATTCACAACTATTTCTAAGCATTTCCCTCCAATTTAAATTAAATATATATTTGTACCTGCTGCTGCACTGGACAGTAAAGATTAACTGGCTTTCAGAGGAAGCAACACTATTCCAGGAAGCTGAAAGCTGTCGCTTGATGGGAAGTCGTAACTTTGATAACATTCATCGCTGCTCATTTCTTATTTTAGGTGTGAAGAGGCGTTCATGTCTCTTAACAAAGTTAACATCCACTAACTATATGCATCAGAACAGGTGAAGTGAAACAGCTGGAACCAGCCTGACGGGCCACGCAGCAGCTCAGTCTACCTTTCAGTGAGTTCACCTGTATTTAACCTGGTTACAGTAACCTGACGGCACGGTAAAGAGAAGCACAGCTGAGGATATGGGATTACACAGACCAGCCAGATTTCTCCTGAAGAACACAGATTTGTTGCCCATGGTTTCTAACTGGCCTTTACACGAGTCTGAACAGACTTCACACAGCGAGGCCAGACCAGGACTGATAGACCCTTGTATTTAAAGAATTCAGGCCAACGTTTGACTGAAACCACAGAGTTAGAACCTTGAACAATGTTTCCAGCTTCGCTGTGACCCTTTAAAAAGAACCGATGACTGGTTGTGACCCGTCCTCCCAGACTGAGACTGGAGTGACGTTTCTCCTCTCAGGCTGTTTGATTCACTTCATGCTGAGGTCTGGATGAGCCAGGCTACCCGCGATTTTACAGGAGAAAAAACACAACTGTGCAAACTGCTACTCTGAGTGCACATATTCCAGTTTCCACAGTTTGTCACTGGAGCTTAACATCACTGAAAACGTTTAAAATAAGAAAGAAAAGCTTCCAAAATAAAGCTGATGACAGGTGAAATGCAACCAGTGCATGTAAACACAGATTTACCAGGTTTCTAGTACTTTAACTTCAGGCACTGGCCTTCATGACCACGGTGATTCTGTCTTGCTCTTTCAGTGTGTTGAGGTCACACATGATAAACTGGAGACGGCGGTGCAACTATTAATATCATGTCTGAGGCAGAGGAGATGCAGAGGCTGCATGTAAACACTGTCATGGACTCTCAGCTTCTTCACCACTACTCAACTCACAACTTGATACTAAACATGAACAATGTGTCTGTTACATGGAAAACGCTGGTTTTGTTCTAGTTTGTTGCTAAGGAGTTTCTCTGAGCGCCTCCGAGGCAGCACGAGCTGCTCAGAGAGACGAAGGTAACTGAGCCAAGGAACAAGCATCGCACACCACAGGGTGATTAAGGATTTATAGTGACAAGAGTTCATGTGACTCACTGATGTATTTAAGAGGAAACCCTGCAGCGTGTCAGATGCTACTGACCCTGCTGCCTTCTGTTTAACCATAACAAACTGCACATTGACTGTTGACTGCTGCACATGCTGCTCCCATACAGCATACATTCTGTTATATCCTTATATATTTTTATTATATTGCTGCATTTGCTGCTTAAAGTGCCTTAGATTTTGTGTTACTTATTTATCTACGTTATATTTCATTTGTATTTTGTGGCATTCATGTGGACAACAAAGTAAGAATTTCACTGTACAGGGAAACACGTTTCCTAACAATAAACACTTTGACCTTTGACCTTGAACCAGGTCTTACCAGGTGAGTTGGTGTAGCAGAGTCTCTCACTGCAGATCTTCCCGGGACGTCAAGCAGAGGCCACTGAAAGGGCAGGTACTGTGGAGAGAGAGAGAGACAGTTAACCAGCCATGACACACACACACACACACACACACATTACATTATCCAACAATCATCTGTCATGCATGTGCACATTCTGGACCCTAAGAGAGCCAGAGTACCATGGAGAAGCTGTAGTATTTGTCACAACGTGGGATCTAAGGAGGTAATTACAAGTACTTTGTGAGTTATTCTTTTAATTAAAAGCAACTTCAATATGTAATGTACAGTGTGCATGGATGTGAAATAGAGCCAGACCTATCAAGACGGTTTCTATCAGCCCATCTATCCCAGATTTGCTGAAAAGAACCAAATGTAAGCCTCTCTATCCTGCTGTACTGGCCAATATATGGTATTCATGTTAGTTTCTGGATAATGTGTGAACAGTTATTACAACGTGCACCTAAATACTACTTTTGATGACTGTAAACTGGGAGGTCCTACTGCGGTGATTTTAGCTGGTCACACCAAAGGGTGCGTCCTGGTCACAGCCGGTCTTGTTGAACTGTGGCCCTCCTCAGTCGGGCAGGTCAGTATAACATGAGCCGGCCTGGGGGCAGAGCAGAGGGGCACGCTGCTGCCAATGCCGCTCTGTCTGTGGAGACTCCGGTGGACAAAGAGGCACTCAGATATTCTGTGGCTTGTTAGTAGCCGGCGTATGGCTCAGCAGTGAGTTACCTGAAACACATCATTATACTTCTACTCCGACCTGTGGCACGACGAGGACGGGAGAAACACGGAAGGAGCAGATGAAGCAGTGTGTGGAGTTAACGGATTATTAAAGTGGACGTCAGTGCACTACTTGTTAACTATAAGGATGAGAGTGGTGAGGCCCTGCAGGAGGTACAGCTCTTTATTATCACACA
>NW_018128248.1:24792-29521 GCF_001952655.1 Monopterus albus | reverse complement strand
CTCTGATAGCAGGTGAGATAACACAGGTCGGTGCTGTTCATCTCCCACATGTTTACATTCTTTCTGCTGCTCAGACTGAAAAGAGGCCGGTCTCACAACAGGCAACACTCCCACAATGCAGACACACCTTTGTGGAGGAGCATGCACACACATGACTTACTCAGGAAAAGGTAGAGATAAGAACTTGGCTGTCAAGGTCAAATGGAAATCATAACACACGCCACAGAAACATTAAGCCTGCAGAGTGTCTTGTTTGCACACTCAGATGCAAGTGTGTCAGGAAGCTGCTAGTCTTCAGTTAGACAAAGAACAAAGTCCTAAAGTTTGCCTTCACCCTGCCCCCACTCACCACACATGTAGACCTGACCAGCCCCCAAACCTCAGGGGTCCCACTGCTGGCCACGCTGTGTGAAACAGCACCCCCACCCCACAAAGACCGAGCCCCATAGAAAAAGAAGAGGCTTTTAGTGCTCAGTCAACTGTGAGGGATGTCAACAGGCTGACAACTGTGACCCCTGACCCCAAACAAGAGGAGAGAACCCAAACGAGGCATGTGGCGCTAACGTCTCCTGACTGTGCAGCGACAGTTTGTCAGTGCTTTCACTGATCACTAGCCTTTAATATTCTGCTGATTACTGTGGCGCTAAGGAGACTGTATGTTCACAGCAAAGCAGAAAGTCAAAGAGGATCATCATCTCACCTGCACAGGCACGTCTGTTAAGACTAAAGGCCGATTTATGCTAAGACAGAGGGAACACTGGACTGAGAATCACCAGGTGGACACAGACAGCTGAACACTGCAGTAGTTAGATTAAGCAGTCAGAGGAAGAGGAAGATCATTTTGGTCCCTTTCCATAAGAGCAGTGTAATAAATCTATCACTTAACTATCATTTCCTTTGCACAGAGGAGTAGAAGACCACATGTGAGTACCGCTTTTAGATGTGTGAAAGATCTGTACATGACATAGGCAGCATCTGTTTAAATGCTGCTGTAGGAAACACTGTGATGAAAACACCGTTTGACAGGGAAACAATAACCGCCCTCTGTCTGCACAAGGAACCAAGGCACCGTCATGTTGCAAGGCAAACAGCTACTAATCGTGCTTTCCCTCAGAATGACTCTTATCTCCAGCTCGTCTTACTCTGCTTCAGATACACGTGTACACCACCGCTCCTCCTACTCCTGATGATGATATCTGTGGACCCTGCCACAAGCACAGCAGTGTGCACACACAGTCAGAAAGACTCCTGCACACACAGCAACTCCGCCACGCAGCCTCACCCCGTCCCCCATCCACAGGCCAGAGGAAGCTCTGGCTGGGAGTGCTAACTGGATCCAGCTGTTGGAAATACCAGGAAAATCAATGTACACAGTCACACACTCACATGCACATCCCTGCACAATCAGAGTCTGTAACTGAGGGGAGCAGAAAATCACAGCGTGACTACAGGCAAGAGTTATTGGGCCTACTGCTGTTGGCAAAGCAGAGTTTACACTGCACCTCATTTCTGTTTATCTTCTTGAAGAAGTTGCACATAAAACTTTCTGAAGGCTGTAAAGATGGGGACCTGAACTAGTGTGAACAGGGCAGCTTTGCTGGGCCATGTGCAGAGGGTAGACAGGTGAGGAGCAGACTGGAGGCGGGTGGGGGGACAGCAGAGCAGACAGGTTGGCTCGGCACACTGCCTTCTGCTTCCTGCCTGTGTCCATGAGTACAGTAAACAGCCTGTATTATGGTTCAGGTAGTGTCCAACTTAAGATAGCCTGTTTACTCTGCTTTGCCTTCAGACTGGCAGACTCATCTCCTCCTCCTCCTCCCTCACAAACACACCTAACACTCCTACTGTGAAGCACACAACAAGCCCATTGTGTGAGGAGGAACGAGAGGGAAGCCTGGAGCAGCACGACTCACTGACTGCATTCACATGCACTTAAGTAACCAGGTTACAACAGCTTTCTCGACTAAGCAGATTTCGTAACTGTCATGTAAACGGGAAAAGTGGTTTCCGTGATCGGGGTTGGGCATTAGGGAAACCTGATTTCTCCAGGTAGATTTCTCTCAGAGAACACCAGGTCCTCTGCCATGTAAACACACAACCAGGATTCTATTCAGCTTTCTGCAAGAGTGCACAGACAAGCTGCACGGTTGCTTGTATGCATGTAAAAGCAGGATATTGTCACCTGTGTAAACAGATGATTATGAACATGGTGGGCAGCAGCAACAGCTTGTGTTTGCCATTATTCATTTCATGACTAATGGAACAGCTAATGTTGTGATTTGCAGGTGAAACAAAGCTGAAAAGACCAAAATAAGAGTCTGATCGGCCAGGTCCATGATCGTGGGAGGATGGTGTCACATGATGATGTCACACCTGAACAACATCTTTCCACTTTCAGTGGGTTGGTGGGGAGGGGGTCAGTTACCTAGGAGCCCATGAACACTGGGGTTTTTGAGTAACCTAATTACTGCTGTCCATGTAAAAGCGTTGTCTGATTTCTGCCCTAACCTGGTTACCTACAGAGCCCATGGCACTTTTCCTTGTTTTCTGACTTGTCTACAATGTTACAACAGTGAATTCTCATCTTAGACGTGACCTAAACCTCAAAAACAAGGTGAACATATGTCCTAGTATTTCTATGCAGAAGCAACTCAGTTTATACACGTCTCACAAACTCTCACTCATGAGACTTTTTTTCTAACAAAATAAAGCGTTATGTGGTAGGATAGGACGTTTAAGGATTTCCTTGAATGGTCATGATCTCCAGGCCGTTGTGCAGCATGTGATGTGTTGCTGGTTAATGAGCAGCTTAACGAACCATGATGTTATTGTCAGTGCTACGCTACCTGTTGGAATTAATTTCACTACTTTGGGACCGTATGTGGTCGTGTGGCGGTAGATGCAGCGACCACCGGTTGGATTTACTGACCTTGGAGCTACTTGAAAGGGAGCGATGTTTCCACTACTCGGTTGGACTTAATGTTAATTTTAAAAAACACAGGTTGTGTGTTTGTTAATGCCTTGTTTCTATAAGGTTAGAGAGAATTGTTGTAAGGCTGGAGAAGTTACTACGTCTGTATTATGACAGTTAAAATATGGGGTTTCTCAGTTACCCAGTTTGTTTACAGTGTTACACATCTGTTTTCATTGGTACATATACCGTTGTTTGCCTGTCTATGGAGGAGACGTTCATATTGATTAATGTTATTGCGGTTCATTGTGCCGTTCACTCTCGACAACACCAGCGACAGAAGCTATGCACGTTCACGAACTATACTCTCATTTTTAAGAGGAGGCTCTCTGGTTTTATCATTCTGTAATAATCACAGACTAAGTTATGAGGGTGCCAAGCTAATCTAGAGGTACCCAAGATTAAACATTAAATGGCTGGAAACGAGCAAAACAAGCAGCCATGGGCTCTTTAGGTGAATGTAAACCCAGTCAGTGTGTTGGCTTGAGGCAACACGCAGCCTGAGCTCAATCAATCACCCAGTGGAAGTGGAAAAGCCACAGGCAATGTGTGAGGTATAATGAGATGTAACAACCCCCCCATGGAGCCATGCAGTAGGACCATTCAGACCCTGCTAATGACAACAATGCCCCCCTAACACAGGGGGAGGGCATTACAAAGCTGAGGAATGCAGGTGTTTGTGTGAGTGGGCCTGTCTGTGTTTAGCCTACATGTGTGTCTGGGCTAAATCCACCGAGCCAACACGTTCAAACCCAACCAGAGAAGAAGTGACAAAGCTGTGCCACTGGGCAGACACAACACTAGAAACCTCACAAGCTAGTCACTTTACTTCTTGTGCCCCTTCGTGGCATTTATAAGACGCAAACACACATTTAATACATGGTGTATCACACACTGTAATGTAGATATAAGCACATGTACGTGCTAATTAATGTACTTGTGGTCACCCATATGTAGAGGCTGCTGTAATAAGACATATGTGGTAAATAAACAACATCATGAAATACTGTTGCAGTAACACGTCTTCATAAGAAAAGTTAGAATTGTGGTATTAAACAGTTAAATGTGTTGACAATTCTGTGTGTGTTATAAACAAATGCTAAATATGGGGAAGTCACGTGTCATTGTATTTGCTCTTTAGTTATTATGAATGTGAGCCAAATAAGAACATCACTTCCTGACGCATTATTCCAAGTTAGGGAAGACGTTCTCACACCAGGGCTGCAACAAACAATTACTGATTAATTTGATTCCTGATTAAACATTTTGTCTCAAATTCGACCTGGTATCTTCAGGTGTTGTTTCTGTCTGACCAACAGTCCAAAACCTGAAGGTATTCAGTTTACTATCAGCCGGAGAAGAGACCGATGAAACAGCTGCAGACTGATTCACCGACCATCTATCAGTCAGCTTATCTTTTCAGCTGCAGTCGCTACAACAGTATCACAGTAACACTGGTTTTCTACTTGTTTGAGGAAAATAACTAGTTTTTTAACAGAATTGAACACAACAAACATCGTGTAAACACAAGCAGCCATACAGGGGCATAAAAAATACCATCAGGATATAAACCAGTGACTTTGATTAAAGACAACGTAAACAACTGAACTGCTCACACAGCTTCAGCACAACTCCTGAGGGCGTCTTCTCAAGTGTCCTCTGCACAAACATTTTACTTAAAATGCTCTTAAATTTTTTTCCCTCGCCAGCAAAGCCATCGTTAGATCAGCAGCCCCCAGTGTTACAGCATTAAACACC
>NW_018128248.1:11245-24704 GCF_001952655.1 Monopterus albus | reverse complement strand
CACACACACACACACACACACACACACACACACACACACACTGCAAGTCAATCAACTGCAAGTGCACAAAAGCCAGCCTTCAGTACAGTGGTGAGTCAGACACATCAGGTCTCAGTTTGTAAAACAATCCCATCCTCAGAATGTGCAGCAGCCAGAACCTGCTGCCGTTGACTGGGAGAGTCAAGTTACTGCTGTGAAGCAGCCACTGCAGAGCAGCTCTGCAAACAGTACGGTCTGCACAGGCAACAGCAGACGTTGTTGTCCACAGGTCGTCTTGGGGGGAGGGTGTCGTGTGCTGCACGTAAAGACGATTCTGGCCTGAACAAGTAAAACTGATCTGACATCAATTCATCTGTCAATTTAATGTTATTTAATCTATAAAATGTCAGTGAGCGTTTTTTGTCTAGCAGTGCAAAAGCCAAATTCAGTATAATATTGCCTAAAATCGTGGTTCTGAAACTGGGAGCCATGACCTCGTAAGATGAGCACAGTAACATTACATCAGAAAAATCAAAACAGCGACACTCAAAGTCACTCTTCCAGCCTTCCCTCCGCTCTGTGCTGCGTTCCTAGGAGTTCCCTGATTATTTTAATTCTTCATGCCTCTAAAAAGGATCATAAAAAAGGTTCTAGGTTTGGTCAAAGTGCTCTCTGCTCCCTTTATACTCAGTTCCAACATTCAATAACATGATTCTGAACACCTACAGGAATATTTGTGTGTACACCATGAAGTCCGCTGTCTGAATTTACATAAGTCACACAGAGCACCACAAAGGTCAGATCAGCTTCTATACCTGAGTGTTTACCTGCCCACAGGTGCCACCACCAGCTCTCTTCTTCCAACATGTAATTTGATGCTGTTACAATCTATAGACGAGACAAGGTGGTGCCATCATCTCTTACCTTCTCTTTCTCTGGAAACAACTGAGAATGGCATTGATGACTGTGCATTAACCTGTGAACTTTCTCCACTGCCTGTCCTCTGTAGTTTGTTTTCCTCGTTACACAAGCGTCACTCTGCTCAGACATCGGATCCTCCCTGCCGCTGCCTCACGTCCCCTCACCCCGGCTGACTTTCTCCTCCAGATTCCCATTTTCTGCTCCCCAGATAGATCTACAAATAACTATGATCCATAACCCACGACATTCAGTTTGCAATGATATAAAAAGCAGGAAATCCAGATCCCCGTGAAGAGCTGATGCTTTTTTGCTTTTAAATGCTATTTTTGACAAACACAGCTCCTTTTTAAAAACTGTGAACTACATGCACCTTCTGGATGTGTGTGCTCTATCTCACTTGCACAGTGTGCTCGTTGGGTTAAAACTGTAAAGCCAGGAGCCACCAGGCAGCCAACGCTCCTGGGTGTCCTCCGACACAACATGCGTGTGTGTCTTACTGTGCGGCCGCTTGGCGTGAGGGCTCCATTGCTGAGGTAGGGACTGCAGAGGTTCCCGAGGTCCGGGATCATGAAGAAGGGATATCCAACATATGGGGAAGGTTGGAATAGACCTCCATCCTGCCGCCTCCTCAGTGCTGAGAAACATTTAAAGGGTGATTCCAACTGGTTTTCCACAGAAACATCAGCCCACTCAGAAGTCTACCAATATATTCTAGTTGAGAGTTCAAGAAAAACAACTAGCAAATGTTCATATTTCAGAAACAAAAACAAGAAAATATTTGGCATTTTTGTCTAAGATGAATGAAAATCAATGAATTATCAAACTAGCTAAGGAGTCTTTTTTGTTGACCAGTTAATCATCTGGATGTTTGGGGCTGTACTTTTCGTTTCTCAACAATCATAAACATTGTAATCTGCCCCAACTTGTAAACACAACTGTGTAGATGAAAACCATGAAGCTTTACTCAAGTATAAATCCAGTCTAATGACAGACTTGACCTCTCAATGAGCAGGTTTACTGTCTGCCACGCATGAATGAGACAAACGTTAGGAGGGTTCCTAGGGCTAAGCTACAAGTGTTGATACCTTCTTCAAACAGCTGGCTGTGCTTGGCCCTGCTCTCCACATCTGGGTCGGGCTTGGGGCGTCTGTCTGCCTGCACACAAACATCAACAAAGCCAGAGCATCGTGGAGCCTGTGTGGAGAGGAAACACAAACAGGCTCCGCTGCTGACAACACCGTGGAGAAAAGTTGACTTCCAACCGGCCCCGTTCACTAAACTCACCTCCGAGTCCGAGCCGCTGTTGGTCTCAGACTCGTTGACCAGCGAGGACTTGACATCGTCCAGGTCCCGTTCAGAAGACACATTCCTCTTCTCCTCCTGCTCCCCCTCGTCTTTGAACGCAATCAGTTCATCGTTTGCTCCCAAGTCGTCTCCGTCTGCGCCGTTTAGCTGCGGCATGTTGGACGTTAGCTTCACTAGCTAACGTGAAATGTTCTTAAACTTAGTTTGTAAAAACAACCTACAAGACTAGAAAACCTTTAGGAAAGTATTGGGCTGGCGTTAGCGGTGTGCTAAAGGCACCAGAGCCGGTGTTAACGTTAAGCTGAGTGATGTTTTTGTCTTTTATAACGGTAAAAAAACAAAAACCATATCTAGCTAACAAGCTCGCTAGCTACTTGCTGCGTTCACGGACGTTTTAGTTTCTGGCGTCGAATTCCTGAAGTGTGGAAATCCTCCTTGAGCTTGTCTCCACCGAGAAAAGTCCAAGAAATGCAGTGCACTGACAAGAAAAACTCAAAATGATCATAAAATGATAAGAAGAATCAATCACAACCAACGGATTAGTGCTGACATTATAAAACCGAGCACAGTCCGATCAACTGAAAAGTTTACGTCCCCTTCACTGCTCTCACACCGGTGGAAAAAGTAAAGGCGTCTTTTTAAGTAAATCCCAACATCGTTAGTCGAGTTTGGTAAATGCATTATCCTCACAAACGGCGTTTTCAGAACGGAAGTTTCCGCATATCGCAGTCTTTGCTAATTCAAGAGGTTTTCTGGAGGCGTGGGAACCAGACGGGCTGGTCGGCGTTGCTGAAGTGAGTGTAAGGAAAAGACCGTGGGGCTGAGTGGGGAGGACTCGGGGTCTGCGCTGACCTCGGATCAGTTTAGCGGGCGGCAGCAGACGGTGGGTGAGTCGGCAGAACCGATCCTGGACCAGACACAACAGGTTGATCCCGTTTGTTTGCAGAGGAGGCACAAAGAGGAGCGAAGGAGGAGTTTAGGTGGAAGAAAGGGGCATTTTTTAGACCTTAAAGGAGCAGTTGGACACGTGACCCGAGGAGGAAAAAAAATCACTTTATCAAACTGTTGAATGTGAAAATTTGGACTTAAAAATACTTTAATTATACTCATAAACTTAATAACAAAATTGACTTAAAATAGTCAAAGAGCTGCAGTAACACTCCCTCCCATAATAATAATATTAATAATAATAGAGCTAAAAGTAATAAAAGTAGACTATTAGCAAATATACTTGAAATATAAAAAGTAGTCTGTCTGCATAGTGGCCCATTTCACCATATTGTACTGTCTATACTACTGGATCCTAGTGACTGGTGCATGGCTGTGTCCATCAAGGTGGAGCTGATGGTAACTATTCATCTGATTCTGAGAAGGAACTGAAGTTATTGGAGTTTAGCTACATCAGCTGAAGCAGTAATTAAGAACACAGAGGCTTCGTTTATTGTTTGCATGTGAGCATTTGATAGGATGTTACACTACTTTGTTTTTTATCATTTATCAGGGCTGCAAGCAAACAGCAATAAATCAGACTGATTTTATTTATTATCACTTATGTTGTGTGACTCTGCACGTGGGATTTGTTGACAAGAGGACAAATAGGTACTATTAGTGTCAGAGCTGTTCTTTAAAAACCTGACGATACATTTAGTGTCAGAGCTGTTCTTTAAAAACCTGACGATACATTTAGTGTCAGAGCTGTTCTTTAAAAACCTGACGATACATTTAGTGTCAGAGCTGTTCTTTAAAAACCTGACGATACATTTCCTGTGAAAAATTAATACATTCTCTGTTGAAAAACTGTAATGTGTCATATACGATGTATGTACTTTTTCATTTGTCCACAGAGAAACACACTTGAACAAGCACACTACTGCCCCCGTCACAGCTCAGTAGCGGCTCCCCTGTGGAGAGTAACCTGGTGACAATTAGGATCCACTCCCTCTGAGTCTTTCTTTGTTGTCTTCTCGGGGTTGTTCTGCACCAAGGTGCTCTCACACAGACTTTCACTCTGTGAATAAACTCAGCCCCTTTCATTCATTTGAAAGAGGGAGTGTGTTACCACTGTGGGGGCCCACATAAGGGGCCCGATGCAGCGTTGTGCAAAAAAAAAAAAAAAATTCTGGTTTAAGACTTCTAAGGTCTGTTGGAGGCTCCTGGAGGTTGGCTCATTCTTTATGGATGTAAACAAGAGAATGTTGTCCTGTTGACTGTCCATACTGTAAATCCATTATATTGATTTATTCTGTGCATCTGTTTCCTGTGTGTTCATCCAGGAAGATGGATCCCTCCTCTTCCTGAGGTTTCTTCCAATGAAATGTTTTTTTGTGGAGTTTTTCCTGATCTGCTCTGAGGGTCTAAGGACTGACGATGCCATATGCTGTTCAGATTGTAAAACCCCTTGAGGCAAATATTTGATTTGTGGTATTGAACGACAGAAATAAAGCTCGACTGCTCTGGTGTCCAAGTCCAGAACGTTGTACTTCTGTCACCCTGTGCAACCTGCAAACAGCAGCACTTATTTCATGTAGAAACACAATATAATCCAGACACAATAACATTTTTTAAAACAACAACATCATTTGACCTGTGAATTTCCATTACTTTCTCTGCTGTCTGCTTCTCTACAGCTGCCACATTTTCATCCCTGCACTTGCACCTTCTTTGAGTTTCCTCCATTAAACACACCAAGCATACACTTGACTTCCTTGGAAACAAAAGAGGGATTTCCTTCTCACTGACAAGCTCTCAGACCTCAACACACACCCTCCAACGTACGCTGTAAAAGCACAGACACACAGGGTCATGTTAAACTGCAGACCCTGCAGCTGAGGTCATCTGCACATCCTACAGTAGGAGGCAGATTTGGGGCTTACGACTGAGCAGAGGTATGCAGCCCCGTCCCTCCTCCCCTGGCCCTGCATAGCTGTGGGGGAGAGGTTCTTCACAGTCTGGGCCGGAGCCAAACACAGTAATCCCCTCCTGCTGATATACACAGCTGCTGGTGTGTGTGTGTGCACTGCTAGCCTATGAGGACTGTGTCAGTGTCTAGCCACAGTTTGTGTTGTTTTTTTTAAATTTATTCCCCTCCGGCTGAACGGCCATAGCTCAGTCTGCCTGCCAGGGCTGAAGAGGCCTGTCAGGAATGTGATGGATCCTGTAGCTCCATCACAGCGAACCATTACAGACCAGGCTGAACCCTCCAGTAACAAATCCACCGTGAACACGTGCAGGTTTCAGGTCTGTAACCCCCTTTTTCCTGCTCGTAATGCTGGAAAAGAAACCGGAGACCTGGGCGTATTCCTGACTCCAGATGTGCTCATTCTCTCTCTCACTCATTTTTTAGTCTGCCGCTGACAGGAGCACAAAGAACATGAAGAAAATCCCAAGGCCGTCTTATAAACATACAGTATATATATTAAACAAATGAAATTGGATGAAGCTCATAGTGAAAAGAAATTAACGTGTATTGTTTTACACAATCAAAATTCACCTGTCTGCAGAACAAACACGTCTTTTATTTAAGGAAAAATCAGTTTCAACAAAAATAAAGTTAAAAATCAGTCTTCTATTCATAGGTTTGAAGAAAAGCTCTCTTAAATGATAAATCAGGCATGTGAAACCTGGAAACCCTCAGGTAAGGCCATATTATTCTGTCATAGAGCAACTGTTAAGCCTGCAGCTAGAAGTTCTTTTCCATATCGCCTGACAGATATCTTTAATCATTTATTGCTCAGTGTATAAAATGCCAGAAAATGCCCACCACTATTCCCTAAGGCTCAAGGTAACATGTTGCTATTCTGTCTAACCAACAGTAAAAAAAAAACTCCAAAACACTGAGTTTAAAAACAACATTTGGATTTGAGAAGCTGAAACCAGAAAGATTTGTTGGTTTCTGGGTGCATGAGGAAATAATAAAACTGCCAGGCGCAGTGGGGGGGTCAACAGGCCCCCACAACAAACATTCACCCCACAGGGCACTAATTTAATCATGCAGGTAAAATAACTATGTACAATAACAGGATCAGGAAGTCAGAAAGCACTGAGAAGAGCAGCACTCTGCTGGCTTTGGGCTTTCTAAGGGATCTGCTGAGAATAAGAAAATTATATAATCACCTGCCGAATCTCTTAAGGCAGCAAGAAGCAGATGTCTGCGCATTAAAATGTGTCTTTGTCTACAAGCTCTCTGCTAAATTAGAAAGCGTCTCCATCAGTTTTTGTAGTTTTGTATGCTCTATTTAACAGGGGGTGTTCTGACTTGTGTATTGTATCTATGAAAGTGAAATGGCTCAGCATTGAGGTCATCGACAGCTGCAGTGACATTACTGCTGGGGGAAGACAGCTGCTGCACCTGGAGCTCCGCATGAACATCTTCCAGATGTCCACTCAGTACCTGTAACAGAGAGTGAGCACATTTATAGGGTTATAGATCCTCCAACTGCATCACCAGACAAGGAAGTTGATACCAGGCCTTTAAGAAAAAGCCTGGATTCACTTCAGTGATGACATTTACAGTAAAACGCTCTTTCTGTATTATTAGGGCCATGAAAGCCACATTACGGTCAGAGTTGGGGAAATATTGTGGCAGTAGCTGTGGTTAAGATTCAGTGAGAGTCAGGCTGTGTTCAGACCGACATTATCATTGGCTCTGCTGAAAAAAAAACCCAGCAGGTGGATCAGCCATAGTTGAAGCCTTTTACTGCAACACAAAGTGACTGTGCTGGGCACTCACACATTCACAGTCAAATACTCTGGAAAGTGACGATAATACATTTCTAATGTTTACTCTTGATTGATACGACAAAATAAAAGTGAGTAGGTGGGCAGGGATGGGTCAAGTGGGCCAGCTGGTGAGAACCCAGAGGCTCCAACAGTTACACAGAAATCCCAGGTCTGGGATGAGAGAACAGAAGTGAAACAGAGCAACAGGTAAACAGAACCTTCCTGTAAAGAACAGCACTATAGGCCATCTGTGCAAGCAGCTGATTATGACCCATGACTGTGTTTTATTGTTAGACACCCTGTAGCAGACATAGAACATTGTGAGTGATAAAACCTGGAGGAGGTCAGGGCGGGTGGACAAGAGACCACAGCTGGTTCGCCATGGGAAATCAAAGTCAGTGATGTCTCCTATTTTTACTGATGCCAGAAGAAAAACGTCCTCAAATGTCAGTTTCATTTTCCAGAATTATCCCCTGAAGGCACCAAGTATTTACAAAAACAGCTACAGCTTCTTTTATTTATTTCTGTTACGCCCTTATTCAGCAGAGCTGTCTTCTTCCCACTGTGCCTCGAAGCACCAGCAGGAAGCAGGAAGCTTTTCATTACTACCTGGTTCCCGTAAAGAAATGACCCTGTAAATTGTGGGCTTTGTTAACAAGATAACTCTCCCAGCTGAGCTGTGCATGTGAGTGCCGGTGTTTGTGCAGCAGGAGAATGTTAATGTTACCTGTGACAGAGCAGACAGGAAAGGAGAAGCAGGCAGAGGGAGAGAAGAGCAGGGGCTAAAGGGCGGGGGTCGACAGGGCTCGCTAAATTAGGGACAAGAGGAAAGAAAGGATTTAGAAGGACGGGGGCCGGGCTGGGGCTCAATTAGCTCTAGAGCTTCAGTTCATCAGTCACCCATTCATTTACTAACAGGACCGTCTGCCAGCCCTCACACACTGTGTTATATTAAGCTAATGTCAACACAAGTGTAACACTAGAAAACTGGATTAGCAGTAGGGGAGCGGTGTTTCCCACAGACAGTTTATTGGGATGGCCCAGTCACAAAGATTTGCCTGGAATTTGTAAAATACAGCCTTGTTTGTTTTTACATGTCTTCTCTGATAAAGCCACTGTCCATGACCTGCTCAGCAGCAGACACACAGAGTCAGAGACCGGCTGGGGAACACAGCGGAGCGTTTAGTGGCTCCAGAGCCAGAGGTTTCCCTCAGGAGGTGGTGGAGACCAAACCCAGAAAACACAGAGGGAGGACTGGACTTTTACCAGTTATCATCCTATTATTCTGAGCTGCAGCGAGAGAACAAGAGTGTAAAAGCAGGAATCCAGTTGAAAATGAAAGACCTATGCAGAAAGCAAAGCAGTTACAATCATCATGTTTAACTCTCCCTCTGTTTGTCAGAAGCTCTGTTTTAAAACCAGGTGCATGGATAGTCTGGAGCAGAAAATAATTCTGTTCCTACTCTCTATTACTTTGTTTTAAAATCTTTTGTCCCTGTCAGTCTCCAACCCCAGGTTTTTGTTCCTAGCGGTCGAGGTGTTCAGTATTTCCTATGTTACAGCCCCCTCTAGTGGTGAAATATGTACTCGCACGTTCTAAGGTCACCTGGTGTGTAGATGAAATATTGGTTTGGATTAAATAGGTGCACTTAGTGGCTTCTTTGCTGAAAGTCAGGTGAGAATATCACCATCAGTCTGATGTCTGTACAATAAAATGAAGCCAGGAGTTTGTTGGTGCAGCTTAGCATGAAGAACATATCATGAATACATGATGTTTGGACAATCATGCAGCTGAGTTTTTGTACTGCTCCTGTTCAGTCTCTGCACTGGATGTACACAAATAATCACACCCTGATAGTCTCTCTCTCTCTCCCACGTGCACACACACACACACACACATGCTGCTGTGATACATACACATATTGAGGCCTGTATAAAGTAGAACACACCCAGGACAAATATGAATAAATGTTTTCTCATTCAGACACATTACTCTCCCATTGGTGAACGAGTGTAAGTCACAGGTGAGTAACCGCTGTAAGAATGTGGCAGATCAGGTTTAGGTCTTCTTCCTTGACTGCTTTGACACAGCTGAGTGAGGAAACTCTGGGAACTACAATCAATCAGTCACCGTCGTTCTGCTCTGACCCCGTGGAGCTTATTTTCTAAAGGATCACTTTTTATCCATCTGCAGCTTCTTGTCTTTCTTTGGATTCTTTGCTGCACCTCCTGCTGCGTGCGTTTGTGTCTGATTATTGGCAGCCTGTTTGGACTGTGAATGAGGAAACCTGGATCACAATGGCGGTGAACCTGAGCAAGAACGGTGCTGCACTGATGGCTGCTTATAAAGAAGTGGTGGACGGAAAGTCGGGCACAAACTGGTCAGTTACCGAACATTTAATCACTCAGAGAAAACTGTCCACACCTCTGCGCCATGCTACTCCTGTGACATCATGGTTTTTACACCTCTGTGTTTCAGGGCGCTGTTTACTTACGAAGGGAACAGTAATGACATTCGTCTGGCAGGAAAGGGAGGTGAGACCTGACTGATGTGCTGTAAACCTCACTGACAGCCACTTCAGCTCCACTTATGTTTGCCCAACTTCCACTTGTGTGTCACAGTTTAAGCAGCTCAAATGAGTACTGTCTGAACAGCTCTGCTTCTAATTGGACTTAGAAGTACAAAGGACCAGTTACCTGCCTGCACCCTTTTTAATTTGGTCAGAGAGACACGTGCAAAACAATGTGCACAACAAGTCTCTGCCATGTCACTGACACATGGCAGAGAAGAAGACTTCTGGCAACTTTCATGTAGTTAACGTGTCAGTGGTAAAGGTGCAGGTTGTGCGGCAAAGCTTCAGCTGCATTCTGGTGGAGCTGGTTTTACAGCAACGACTTTATATTCTGTTCATCCAACGTTTCCCAACCCGAGGGTCGGGCCCTCTAAAGAGTCACCAGATAAATCTCAGGGAAAAATAAACACATGATACACTGATTTAATTACATTTTCCAGTAATGTTGGGCACTTTGAATGTGTGTGTGTTGTGTAGATGGTGGCTTAGAGGAAATGGTGGAGGAACTGAACAGCGGGAAGGTGATGTACGCTTTCTGTCGTGTCCAGGACCCCAACTCTGGTCTGCCCAAATATGTCCTCATAAACTGGGTGAGACACACACACACACACACACTTTACATGACATAAAGAGTGGTGTGTCTTTACATGTGTGTTCATGTACATGCACAACAACAGACAGGTGAAGGTGTGAAGGACTCCCGAAAAGGAATGTGTGCCAACCACTTGAGCTCAATGACCAACTTCCTAAAGGTGAGTCTGACTGCTCGTAACACCCTCCTCTGTCGGGTCGCTCACCTGCTAGTGTGTGTGTGAGGGGTCAGCTCTGGGCACTGGGGAGACGAGTGACAGCAGAGCGGAGACACAGAGAAGGCTGGACAGAGACGTAGTCCAGAGAACAGGAACAGGAACAAGTGTAAAACCCCCTCGGTTTACCACATAATGTTAAAATCTCATCTCTGTATGGCCTTGTTTAATATCAACGAGATTCCCCCAGAACACAGCTTTGTCCTCTGTCCTTCTGTGTGGAACCTGACTATCACTGACACGGGTGTGAACGCAGGGAGCCCATGTGACTATAAACGCCCGGGGAGAGGAGGACGTGGAACCGGAGACCATCTTGGACAAAGTGGCCAAAGCCTCTGGAGCCAACTATAACTTCAACAAACAAACAGAGTATAGAGACGCACCCAGAGGCCCGGTGGTGAGAGACACAGCATCATGTGTAGCAGACGTATAAATGTAATTTATTGCTTCACTTCTCATCGTCTGCTGATTTTTCAGGGTTCTGTGTATCAGAAGGTCAACGCTGTGGAGGAGATTCAACAAACCAACAAGGACAACTTCTGGTTCCAAGCCCAGGTGTCGCTTCATATTTATCAGACACGTGTGCTGCTAATGAAGTCTGAGTATCTGAAGTTTTATTTAAAACAAATCATCTGTTGTGTCCAGAGGGACGAAAAGGTTCGTCAACAGGAGGAGAGCAAACGAGCGGAGCTGGAGAGACAGACGCTGGAGAGGGAGAGGAGGGAGCTGGATGAGAAGCAGGCGAAGGACAGGGAGAGTAAAGCAAAGGAGAGAGCTCTGCAGATCCAGCAGAACAGGTGAGTCGAACACACGAGGCTGGCTGTGTTTGAACACGTTGACTTTTATCAGTGCTACAGTTTTTTATATGTCAGGTTAAATTAACAGAAAACCTTGAACAAAGTCAAATGAGTCCACCAGAGGAGGACAGTAAGGCTGCAGCCAACAATTTGCTTCATTATCATCACATCTGACAACTATTTTCTTTAATAATCAACTGATTGATCAGTGTATAAAATGTTGGAAATAGTGAAAAATACCATTATTATTCCCTAAAGTCCACGTTTACATACTCAAACAGTTTTTCTGTCTGACCTACGTTTAAAAACTCAAAGATGAAACCAGCAGAGATTCAGAGAATATTTGGAATTTTTGCTTTAAAAATGACTTAATGAACTGTCCAAACTGGCGAATCCGTGAATCATCTGATTATTTAAGGTGTAGTGTAGTGATTGGTTTCTGTGGGTCTGGGGAAAATCGGGAGGTGTATACTGTCACCTGGGGACCGACAGCATGTTTTTGCCCCGGGGCCCTCGGGAGTTTAGCGCAGCCCTGCAGACACACAACAACACACAGAGTCACAGAATCAAAGCCAGTGATTTGTGTGTTTGTCTTTGCAAACAGGATTTATCAGAAGCAGAGAGAAGAGGAAGAGGAAAGAGAGCGAGAGCAGCAGCGACTGGTGAGCCGATCGCACAGGAGATGAAACTATACTTTATATTTTTGGCACAGAGCCAGCCCACCACGTCCTGTGTGTGTGTCACAGCCTGATGTCCCTCCTCCCTCTGGGCCACAGAGCTCCACCGTGTCTACACACCAGTAAACCCAGCAGTGACCACACTGTGGCACTGGCTGACGCGTTCCTCCGTCACTATGAACACACACTATTGTTTACTCTGACTCAGTCCCACACACACCATCCTGCTGCCACAGATACTCATTAGAGGCCGGAGGTGGATTCATCCGCTGCTGAAAATAGTCCCAGACAGATGCACTGTTTCCTGCTGCTGCCTGGCTGGACAGTGCACTGATTACACAACTAACACTGTGGCAAGCTACAGGTTCCACGTTAAGGCAGTTTAATGCCAACCTAGAGCAGTCTACCAATAACATCACATGTCTGTTTTAGAACCAGCAGGACAAAGAGAACAAGACGACAAACATCAGCTCTGCTCCGTCTGTGCAGAAAGCTAATGTGAGTACAACTGACGCACCAAGAGGTTCTCCATAAATCCATTAGGAAGCAGTGGCTTGGTTTTTATGAATGAAGTCTCACTGTTGTTCACAGGAGGCCAAGTCGCTGATTTCTCAGAGATCATTTAACCCCAGAGACATATTCATGCAGAAGGAGCAGAGCTTTGAGGCCGGTGACACACCCGCTGCATCCAGACCTGGTAACCCACTAGAATCCAGCATGAAGAACACCTGATGAAACATGGCATTAATGGTCTGACTGAAGTTTTCAATCTGTCTCTCAGGCAAGCTGCAGAGTCGATTTCTATCTCAGAATTCGGTGGAGAGAGAGTCCCCAGTGCAGCCACAGTATCCTCAAGCTTCAGCCAAGACCCCCCGGTCTCCTGTCACACCCATCTCCCCTGTGCTGTCTCACTCAGCTGCTGTAGCTGTTGCCCACACTCCGCCTGTTCAGTCTGCAGGTCAGACACATCAAGCTCCCTTTGCACTGCCTGTCTGGGATATTAGACATAACGATACAATCAGTCATGGCTGGTTCCTTTCCTTCTGCATGAGGTGTAGATGTGAGCATCACTAGTAGAGATGTGGGGTGGGAGAGAAGATGGATTCACATGAGGCAGCTTTCAGACTGTGTTAAAACAGCTCCGAGGGCTGTGTTTGTGTGGGGGTGCTGTTTCATTTACCAGTAAGACAATAGATTTACTGTATCTGTTCAGTAAATGTGTTTTGAATGGAGGCTTGCATGCATGTGATTGGTCAGTGCAGCACCTTACCAGATGTCACACTGCATAAGAAGCTGAATCAGATCCAACTTTCTTTTTTATCTGGTGACAATGTCCACACATGTCTGTCTGTGTCATGTGTCCACACAGGTGCTGCTTACACAGACGAGTGGTCAGACGAGTTTGATGACGATGAAGCTGCTGCAGGTATAACAAGTGTTAGCCAGCAGAGTCCAAGCAGGTTTACACTCAGAACATGTGAAGAACTTTTAAAATACGATCAAGGTCAAAGTGTTTATTGTCATATGCACAGTTAGGAAACGTGTTTCCTGTACAATGAAATTCTTACTTTGTCGTCCACATGAATGCCACAAAATACAAATGAAATATAAAGTAGATAAATAAGTAACACAAAATCTAAGGCACTTTAAGCAGCAAATGAAGAGATATAATAAAAATATAT
>NW_018128248.1:7453-10614 GCF_001952655.1 Monopterus albus | reverse complement strand
GCCACCTCCCTCCTGTAGGCTGCTTCGTCCCCGCCAGTGATGTGACCTATCACTGCGGTGTCATCCGTGAACTTCAGGATGATGTTGTCTTTGTGGGAGGCGACACAGTCGTGGGTGAACAGGGTGTAGAGGATGGGACTGAGGACACATCCCTGTGGGGTGCCAGTGTTTGTAACAATGCTGAGGTGGCCCTGTTGGGTTGGTAGGCATACTGCAGGGGGTCCAGGGTGCCTGGTACGCTGCTCTGAATGTGGGCCAGCACCACTCTCTCAAAGCACTTCAAAATGACCGGGGTGAGTGCCACTGGCCTGTAGTCGTTTTATGATTCACCATAAAAAAGCTTTTGTTCCATTAATCAATGTATTGAGTCAGTTTTTAAAAACTTAATCTGTGACCGTTTTGATAACCGATGAACTGTTTAATTTTTCAGCTCCTCAGATTAAAGGATTTGCTGCTTTTCCTTTTATTAAATCATAATAAAAGTGAATAATTTTAATGTTGGACACAGCAAAACATTTGCAGCCATTTCTTACTAATGTCTTTTACAAACCAAACAACAAACTGACTGCTGAAGAGAATAACCAGGAGACTAATCCGGGATTTTATTATAAAATAGTGAAAAAAAAACAAAACAATTACTCCAACTACAATAAAATACTCCTAAAGCACGAGTGCACGAAGAATCGTTATCTAATGATGTACTATAGAACAGTACAACAGTGTACAGTTAGATACACACATGGGCCATTTCTCTTCTGTGAGTACTCTTACTGTCGTGATGATACTTAAGTATTTAAAGAATATTTTGAGTGCAGGGTTCTTACTTGTGATTGAGTATTGTGTTGTGTGGCATTAGTTCAGTGTCATGTCATCCTCCAGCTCAGGATCATCAGCATGATGTGCCAGAAAGAGTCAGTAGGGAGGTGAACCTGTACGAAGACCTTTATGTGCACAGCACCACAGTGAGTCCACTCTGTCACAGCAGCTTCTGGAGTTCACTTTACTGTCACCTCTTCTGTCGTGTACAACCAAGAGCAGAGTAAATTAAATAAGTATGAAAATGTCAGGCTTTAATTATCATGATCGAATCTGTGAATTGTTCTGATCATTTGTCTTAAATAAAAGGCTGAAGACCATGAAGCAGATGACAGTGGACAGGACATCTGTGCCAGAGCTCTGTACGACTACCAGGCTGGTATGCATGCACGAGCACACACACACACACACACACACACGCACACGTCATTTGCATTCAAATATATCACAGATTTTAAGCGACTTTGCCAGAAAATCAGCTAAAGAAGATGAGGAACAAGTGCTTGTCTCCACCTCCTCCTGCTGTGTGAATCTGAGCCGGGTGATGGAGATAAACAGCAGGTGGAACATGAGGTGATTAGAACTTCAGTCAAAGCTGAAACGATGGAAAACCAGGTGGAAGACATGACTGGAATCTGACATTTCTGTTAGTATCAAGTGTTGGTGTGATGAAGGTCACAGCCTCCTCATCGCCTCACGCATGTCTGGTGTTTTTGTCTCCAGTGATGTTTAAGTGGTTGCTCACTGCATCACATGCAGCTCACCGAGCTTTAACTGGAGGCTCACGTGAAAATAATATATTTTTAACACTATTCATAAAGCAGTCAAAACAGCTGTTCCATTTATACACCAGATCACAGCTGGAGTGTCGAGACATTCTTTAATCGCTGTGTTGTTGCGTGAGTGTTGGTGGCCCTTGGGAACCGCTACTGTCAAAGTGATGTTGGTCCGTAAATAAAGATTTATTCCTCACAGCACAGTGCACGGCACATGCAAACCCCGGGCTTTTACTAAATTCAGTTTGTTTTCAAATTTCTGCAGTTTTCACATGGGCAGGTAGACAATGTGCATAAAAACAGATGAATGACAACATGCTTACACAAACAAACACGCACGTGACTGTATATATCTATGTTATTCACTGCACCATCACCTGTCCCCCTGCAGCAGACGACACTGAGATCACCTTTGACCCTGATGACATTATAACCGGGATAGACATGGTGGATGAAGGCTGGTGGAGAGGTTACGGACCTGACGGACACTACGGAATGTTCCCCGCAAATTATGTGGAGCGTCTCTGAAATTTCATCACTCTGCTTTATGTTATTCACAAAGTTCTGGTAGAAACATTTTATTAAACTGAAAACCCCTGAGATAACAGATGGGAAATGGATGAAGATCAATAAATATTCCTCTTAAATCAACTTGTTTGTCATGTCTTTGTTAGCAGACTCTCATTGTTTACAGTAACACGAGTGGATTAATACAGTGCTGTAAAAATCATAATAAATATTGTTATTCTTCACATCTAGTAGCATAAAGAGTGTGTACACTGAAAAAAGTGCAAAGTGTCATGATAGCAAGTCTCATTACCATGCACTAAATTTGGTATTGAGTTAAACAGTAATTATGTATTTAATTTGTAGTTATAAAGCAAGAATTTAACAGAAGAAATTAGCTACATTTGTGTAAAACAAGGTGACAGATTAGGACACTTACAAATGCAGGCTTGGGTAGAGAATGGGATATTAGGGCCTGTTGGAGATGGAGGACAACCAACCACTGGTACAGAGGGAAATATTTAAACATCTGATGGAGACAGGGATTAAGATGATCTGCAGTCTGTGACTGATAAACGGAGAGCCTCATACACAGGGATGAACCACCCTGGCAGTCAAAAATGTTTGGTGAATAAAGTGTGGTATACTTCCCATGTGCTCTAATTTTGATGAAGCTTTCATGGACATTGAAGCTTACCGTGTGTGTACATTTCATTGAATACACATAAAGGGAAACTACAATTGGTACAAGGCGGAAGGTGAGAATAAAGTCAGTCAAAGTCGGAAGCTCATTTCCCTCTAAAATACGTACTGTATTAGATGGGCTTCTTCTCTAAACAAAAAGTCTCAGTCCTGAACAGACTAACTATAATAGACTAAAAATAATAATAAATGACTTGGCAGCATGCGGCCGTTCAGAGCTGTGGCCGTGAGGTCTCTGGTGCCTGTCGTGGTGGCAATCACCGAACCCGGTGGTGGACACCGGAAGTAAGGGATGCCGTCAAGCTGAAGAAGGAGTCCTTTCGAGCCTGGTTGGCTCGTGGGACTCCTGAGACAGCTGAC
>NW_018128248.1:0-6500 GCF_001952655.1 Monopterus albus | reverse complement strand
GGTGTTCCGGGCATGTCCCACCAGGAGGAGGCCCCGGGGAAGACCCAGGACACGCTGGAGGGACTATGTCTCTCGGCTTGCCTGAGAACGCCTTGGCATGCCCCCGGAGGAGCTGGAGGAAGTGTCTGGAGAGAGGGAAGTCTGAGCATCTTTGCTTAGACTGCTGCCCCCGCGACCCAGTCCCGGATAAGCAGAGGAAAATGGATGGATGGACTTGGCAGCATTGTACACCAAAGCTATGCAGTGAGAGTCCATTATCTCACCCTGAGTTCCTGAACCTGGTACTTTATCTGACTCCTCTATCTCTCTAAAACTGCTGAACTTTTTTGGGACTGGCTGACTTATGCATCTCTTACTTGTCAGGGTGGTGACGCTGCGTGTGACTCTGGAGAAAGGAGGCATTAAGGAAGAGCTTCTCACAATGTCGGCACTGAAAGAAACAAACAAAAGAAAGAAATTAATATATCAGCTTTTGCATTTTTCACAGAGAAAGCAGCTCTCAAACACTGAATATGGTGATTCCTTTTTTTGCAGCAATAAACAAACTGCACGGATGGTTTATATGAACTGAAGTGTAATTGATAATTGTAATTGTAATTGGTCTGAATTTGATGACAATATACACAGAAGTCACCAAGCAGACAAAATACAAGCTATGTAGAAATACATCTTCATGATCCAACACATATGCAGCATAACTATATTATATTATTATAATTACAGAAAACAAAACCAAGTGTTGTTTATATGCAGTGATCTCATGGCTACAATACTATTTACTGCATAATGTGACAGTAACTGACACTTTCATTATTGATTAATCTTCTAATTATTTACTTTCTTGTTCCTTCAATAAAAGTAGCAAAAAAACCTTAAAGATTTTCTACTGTAAAACAAATACACGCAGCCCATGGGGGAAAATAAACTGTTTATTTAATAAAATGGAACATGATTAGGGTTCATTTTAGGAGCTGGAACCATCAAATAGGCTGTCATTATTTCTAGAAAGTTGACTTAAACAGATAATGATGATCAAAACAGCTGCGATGAATTTTACAAACAACTGACTAATTGTTTTACCTTTATTATAAAGTGCACTAAACACAGTATGCTGTGCTATTTTATTTGCCTCAGCATGACATTCATATGCTATATAGTGCCCTCTGAAATTCCCAAAATATAACAAGCAGGAGTGTCCATAGTATTTTCCGTTAGGGACAACACAAGATGATGAGACTTTGTAAGAGTCTAAAAGCTCATACACTGCTAAGTCGTGCAGTGAATGAGTGAAGGAGTGAGTAGTTTCAGGCACTACCCAGATCAACATACTGTAAGGAAGCTGATTAACAGGACTATCCACTGTCTCCAAGCAGACAGATAGCATTAATGATGTTGATTTGGTCAGTGTAACAGGTGCCACCAACAGATGCTGCCTCTGCTACACACACACACACACATGTGCCACATTTAACTCTGCAGCTCATTGTGACTGTGACTGCTGCTACCGATATCACACCATGTGGTAGAAGAAATTCATGACATGGGGGGTGGGGGCAGGGGCACTGCCATGAGAAGGTAGTGCGCCTCATTGATACCGTTCAGAAAGTCCACCCTGCCCCAGGAGCTGCTGAAACAGTTCTACAGAAGAATCATCGAGTCTGTTCTCTGCCCCTCTATCACTGTCTGGTTTGGCTCAGCAGCCAAACAGGACAAGTACAGACTTCAGCGGACAGTCACGACTGTAGAAAAGATTATTGGTGTAAGCCTGCCTTCCATGGAGGACCTGTACACCTCACGGGTCAAAAGGAGGGTGGAGAGGATCACTGCTGACCCCTCACACCCTGGACACAATCTGTTTGAACTCCTCCCCTCTGGACGGCGTTACAGGTCACTGTGCACCAAGACAACCAGGCACAGGGACAGTTTCTTCCCCCAGGCTGTCACTCTGATGAACACTTAACCAATGACCATATGAGTGGACAATAAACCTTTACAATGTAAATATACATTGTACAGATTATACAGACTCGTACAGGTCTCTTAGTTTTTAAGTACTCTGTTTTTATCCCTATTTATCTCATTTCAATGAACATTCCTTTGTTGTCTGCATTGGTTACTGTCTGTTTATGCTGCTTTTTCTGCATTGGTTGTTGCACTGGTTGTTGCTTGTAAATACTGCTTATTTTTGTTATATTACACAGCCTTATGCTGGTTTACTGTTTGCACATTGAGAGTCGATGTACCTGAGTCAAATTCCTTGTGTGTCCAACACACCTGGCCAATAAAGCAGATTCTGATTCAAAATAGCTGTAGATGAATTTTACAAACAACTGACTAATTGTTTTACCTCTATTATAAAGTGCACTAAACACGGTATGCTGTGCTATTTTATTTGCCTCAGCATGACATTTATATGCTATAGAGTGCCCTCTGAAATTCCCAAAATATAACAAGCAGGAGTGTCCATAGTATTTTCCGTTAGGGACAACACAAGATGATGAGACTTTGTAAGAGTCTAAAAGCTCATACACTGCTAAGTCGTGCAGTGAATGAGTGAAGGAGTGAGTAGTTTCAGGCACTACCCAGATCAACATACTGTAAGGAAGCTGATTAACAGGACTATCCACTGTCTCCAAGCAGACAGATAGCATTAATGATGTTGATTTGGTCAGTGTAACAGGTGCCACCAACAGATGCTGCCTCTGCTACACACACACACACACATGTGCCACATTTAACTCTGCAGCTCATTGTGACTGTGACTGCTGCTACCGATATCACACCATGTGGTAGAAGAAATTCATGACATGGGGGGTGGGGGCAGGGGCACTACCATGAGAAGGTAGTGCGCCTCATTGATAGAATAACTGTGGAAACTGTTCAAGGGCAGCTCTGTGTGTTTAATTGGTTTTTGTGGACTTTACTTATGACAAGCAGTAAATGCCAAAGGACACACACACACAGGCCGTCTATCAATTATTGAACCGCCTCTGTTAGCTGAGCTGCTAGCCCACACCTAGCAACCACATGCTGTCATGACACATTATATCTGTTGCCCTGGCAACTTCCTGGCCAGGTCAGCAGCAGCCACACACCCGAGAAACAAAGGGAGATTTTGATATATGTGCTATAAATAACCTAATATCAACTGGGCCACGCTACCTAGTAGAAAGAATATTAGCAGGCAAATGTTTTCAACAGATCAACCACCACTACCTAATATACACAAATGTCTTCAATGACACACTCAAAGGACAAAACACTCTACAGGGACATATGGTATATATAAGATTGTGGGGCAGGTGGAAGTCAGTCATTGTGATTACTGCTCTTGTCGCACTTTTGTAAGTGGATTAAAAAAACACTAATTGTCACCACATGACACCATCTGCTCTGCAGCTCTAAACACTTTTCTTCCAGTGTGAAAACAAAGCTTATAACTAAAAGAGAACAGCACTGCTATGGTAGGTTTGACAGTACATAATTATTTTTAGAACAAACAACAACAGCTATGACAAAGATTAACTACCTACCTTTTCCCCTACAAAACCTAGTGCGAAATACACAAAGCTAGAGCTGTGAATTGATCTTGGGAACAATAACAGAGCATGGGGCTTGAGGAGGAGGATTGAAGGTGGGTGGGGATAACGGAGCAAGCGGTCCTGGGGCCATACATATGTGAAATGGAAATGGTAACCAACAGAGAATGAATGTCTAATGTGTCAGCAGTACCTTCTGGCTGCTGATGATTGAGGCGCGAACATGGACTGCTGGGTGCGAATAATCTTCTTCCTCTGCTTGAGCTCGCTGGTTAGCATCTTCACCTTTTCCTCCTGCTCCTTCTGCTGAGCCAGCAGCTGCTCACACTCCTTGCTGGAAGCTGTCAGCCTCTCTTCCACCGCACGCAGTTTGAGGGTGAGACATTCCTGGCAGTGAAGGAGCCACTCCACTGTGAGCTGGGCCAGCCGGAAGAGCTTGACCAGAGCCGGGTCCACGGGGCTCTGGCATCGCTGGCATCGCTCCCCGTCCAAGCTGCAGAAAGTCACTGTGGTTAAGTGCTCCTGAAGAGCATCCACATCTATCTGACTCGCCACCAGGTCGATGTCCACTGCATTAATGCGACGCCAATCCACAATCTCTCTGCGCGGGCAGAACTTGAAGGGGGGAAAGGTGGAGGCGCCGCTGGATGAAGTCATGCTTGGGTGTTACTGGTATATGAATATGCTGTGAAATAGCTGTAACACAGACCAAAGAGAGATTTTGCATTGTTATTAAAACTAACGCATTGAGCAAGTCAGAACAGTTTAAATTAGCATCAAATGATCTATATACTGCACACAAGTAGGGGAACAGACAGTGAAAGAAGAAAGGAAAGGCAGCAGCATCTGACTCAAGGAAGCAAAACAGCAGAGCACAGATTCCACCTCTACTGATTCATTCTCCCTCTACCTATAATGGTGTTGTGGTCCTGGACGCAGCCCTGTGCTCTTTACTAGTGGTGTACCATACCGCAAAATTTGGTATCGATCAAATACCAAGTAGATACAGGGCCAGTATTGGCGATACCGATACTTTTTCTTTTCAGTTCCAGTAAAATAGTTCATTTAGATTTATTTCAGCTGGCTGAATATGTTCTATGACTGTCTGAAGTCTATATTTAATCAGCCTGCTAAAATTACAACTCTGATGACCAATTCCACTTTGAAAAATAACTAAGTAATGCTTGGGGTGACTAAATCTTATTTTCACTTCTATAAATTAGCTGCCTGGATATTGTTGACCATGTTGAAAGGCCTCTGCCAGTGATATGTGTCTGGGTGCCTGGGGCCTGGTTTGGGGATCTCCCTCCTGCTCCCTCCCTTTACTTTGCAGCTCGGAGTTCTCTTTCTGGTGTGTTTTAATGTTTCTATAAATTTGTTGTGTTGCCACAATAGCGGATTTGTTGTCCACAGACATCGTAGTTTGCAGTGTTTTTGTCTGCAGCTGTAAAATAGCTCCAAACAGAGCTCCTCTTTTCCTTTGCCATCATGCAGCCAGCAGAACGTCACTGAGTTAACTGTAGGACAACTCACAGCAGGACAGGGGGAAGGACAAAGTGAGAGGTAGTGATGTGCAACTGAAGTGATGAATCTGTATTGAACCATTTCAGGTATGCTGACAAAAACTTAGACGTTTAGTGCAGGGTGTGATCATGTAAGTGGGATGAAGATTCGTTACTACGCATCTCGCGCTATGAAGCAGTGTCGCCTGGTATAGTCACGTGATTCAGACTTGATCGGTCACCATTTTTCCGGCACCAAAACAGGCTTTGTGGTCCAAGGAAAATGCTGCTTCGAGTTTCTGAGCATCGGTGTCAGACGGCCATCACTAGATGGCGCAACCACTATGGCGTGACAGGGGTTGTGTACTCAATGTAGAAAAGAGAAACTGATGCGCAAGTATTGATCGATACCGAAACCAAGGTTGGTATCGATACTTTACCATCTTCGACTGATTTTGTTTTCACGGGGAGAGAGAGATCGATGATTGTCGTTCCTCTCCGTTTCCGCCGCCTTGCAGGAAGCCCAGCGCCCGCCGCGTTACTATGGAGACAAAGACGAGCGTCCTCGGGGAGAGAAATGTTATTTTATGCTTTTATTAAACAACAATGCAAATCGATACAAGATTTTTCAGCACAAATTGTTGCAGTAAGAGAAATGTTATCAAAACACTGCAAGCAATCGGTGAATGTACAAGTGTGGAAGACTAGCGGTGTCCTGTGGGAAACAGAGCGACGCCATTTCAGGGTATTAAAGATAAAAAATGTACAGAGTCCAGTTGAACAGCGTGTGAAACCGAATAAAAAGCAACCCAACAAATCAGCACGAGGAGATTTAGCAAAAATGGTCACCTTGCTAACAGCAAATACCGTTAATCTCTAGACATCACCTTTCAGAAACAATACATGTTTGGGCGGGCTTTTTATCCCCGTATTTGAGCTCAGCCTAAAACTTAACAATGGCACACATGCCTAGACCTGTCTGTGCATCCTAAGACATTTTCCTAAAAAGTCAACACTACTTTTAAGTGCACTGCATAAACCAGTTTTCCCTCAGACTGGTCTCGATGTCGACTAGCTAGCGGCCAAGTCTCTCATAACGGCTCCCGTCTCTCAACCCCCCCGTATTTGAGCTCAGCCTAAAACTTAACAATGACACACATGTTTGCAACTTAAACGATTAAAACTGTATTTTACATCACTGCCTATTTTTACTATTAACTGATGACTTTAACATTTCAATACTCAATTAAAACAACTTACCGGAGAGTGTTCGTTACCAGTAAAGCGTTTTGGGTAAGTAGCTGCTAGGCAACGTAGAACGAACCTCCGGTAAATAACTTCAAATTAAAATATTAATCGTCCTAACAGCCGTTGTGACAACAGCTATGGAGGACGAAAAATGACTTAATTAGAAATATTATAAATTACTACATTAATGTATAAATAAATACAGAAATAA
>NW_018128247.1:749491-750404 GCF_001952655.1 Monopterus albus | reverse complement strand
AAGAGAGAAAACATATGCATTCTTTTACGACTGACTGTATGAAATAATTTCTAAGCAGCTTGACTGTCATGACACATTAATTTCAGTTAAATACAGAGTCAAAGAGTGAAAGTGAGATAAACTGAAAGAACCATTTAAAATATTGAAATGAGTTGTCTAGCTAATTCTATTTATGTATTTATTTATCCCAGGAGGACTTTTTTTTTAATAGTACTGTTTTTATCTTGTGCTGTTGTTGGCTGCTTTCTTCCACTGTATTTTTTAGTTTATGTCTGTCTCACTGCCATCATGAAGTGTTTCAATCCTGCTTCAACTACATAAACCAATTCGTAACTGTGTTTTGAAATTTCTTATTATTACTATTACTATTATTACAGTGAACATTGTTGCAGACAGAAGTACAAAACATGTTTCTTAAGAAAAACACACGTACCTGCACTGGCACAAACACAGAGCAACAGCGTTGACCACCAGAGCAGTGTCATCTTGCAGCACTTATCACAAACTGTTGACTGTTGTCAACTCTCAGGTATTTCAGCACAGACACTCTGCTTCCTGCACTGTTTGGTGTGGGTTGATGGTGCAGTTACCCACAGTCTGATATGACTTTTACTGTAAATTGTAAACTTGGCTACAGTGTTGTGCTGAAAGCCAGGCAATGCAAATGTGTGATAGAAGAAAATGTAAAGGCTAAAGAACTTTTATCTTTTGTTTAAAAGTGTGACAAAGGTTTAAAATGATAGAAATCTCCTCACCATAAATAATCACGCTGTTGTAACACATGTGAAATTAGATAATTTTGTCCCTTATATTTAATTATACTTAGAACGATGAGGTGAGAACACATTCTGACTGAATAAAAGGAAGGTCTTTGTGGTATTGCATGTTGAACTAAGCATTTTAACATAAATAT
>NW_018128247.1:738093-749308 GCF_001952655.1 Monopterus albus | reverse complement strand
GTGTTCTGAGTTTAGACCTCTAGATGGCAGGATTGCTATTTCACCTCTGCACTCATCTGAATTTCGATAATAGTCTGATGGAAGGCACTGGGACATGAAACAGAAAAAAACACATGTTAAATGATACAACTGATGATGTGCAGTAATGTGCGTGCTGGCTCACTATCAGGGCTTACAGGGACACTTGATGGAGCAGAGGCTTCATGAATGAAATTTGTTTTTCCATTTTGAAAAGTCAAAATATCTACTGTGAAAAAGGTCTATTCCACCATTAACCCCAAAGTAAATCTACCTGCCCTGTAATTTACTACAAGCAGGTTATTATAAACAGCTGTCACAAGGTAGGTGAATCTGTGACTACTGCACAGCACATACAAATTTAAATGGAGGGTGCTGCCTAATTTTACAATTATTCACTTGAATTGCTTTTTATTTTGACCAATTTTTATGACCCAACATGGCTACTGTATATGATGTGAAGATGTTTGTGTGAGCTCCTCAAACCAAATTCCAATCAGCTGACTGCAATGTGAAGCCAAGCAGTGCTTTTAATGTGGATTCTCACCCTGTGATCCAAGGTTAACCTCAAGGTAGTTAGTTACGTTCACCTGACCAGGCCTAAAACTACACAGTGTAATGACATGTTGTCTTACACTTATTTTAGCTTCATGAACAATCCCATTATTTTCAGTGGCTCTTTGGTAGAAAAGAAGGGGTCTGCGTCCTACTTGAGAGCCGTTCCTTCTATTCTTCCTGCCCAAACTTCACTGCCTGCACTAAATGCACTCCACTAATAGAATGAGAAGGAGAGAGCAGCAGTGATCAAGAGAGCTAGAGAGTGAATGAAGAGAGTGGCCTTAATGAGACCAAAGCAGTGAATCAGAGGATTAAAACATATTTGCTGTTGACTGTTTCACTGTGGCTATGTTCTAAAGCACAAATAAACCCACAAATCCACACAACCCTGTGGGAAGGATTTTATGTGAATGCAGCCAAAGCACAGGTTTCATCTTCCTGTCTGTTCTGCTGTGGCCTCTATGCCCAGCACCTTGTAGGTACTGTGTGAGTGTGTGTGTGTCGTGTAGCCCTGCCCTCAGTCACGCAGACAGAAGAATAGACCTGAAACTGGATGTACTGTATGTCAGCACTTAAACTAGACCACGGACATGTTAAAAAAAGAAGACTGAACAACTGTAGCTTCTCAGAAAAGAACGAAGCCTTAAGATGCAGCTCTGTTCAAACAGCTGTCATTCCCATCACTACCATCTCAGCAACAATGAAGATAGATGAGAATCAAGAAAACATTCTAAGAAGCATTTATTGGCTTTAATGTACAACAAAAAAGGATTAAAATATAAAATGTTGTAAAACTATCAGAGCTCCAGTGTTTTTAAAGTGTTAGCTCAGCCGGAGGGACACACAAATCTCTACTAAAACCAGCTGGATAAACCCAAACACACAGGATGGTTAGAAGTGCTGATCATCAGCTTTAGGCGGAAATATTTCTTATTTGCATCTGACAAAATCTGAATATCAAACAGTACAAAAAGTAAGTCAAGATGTTGAACTTTAGAACATGAGGGAAAGTGATTTTTGTGCCATTCTCATTTTTGTGGAGGAAGAAATCCCGACTGGTCCATCACTAGCTGCCTGACTTGATCAAGCTGCCAAAGTAAGCAGTCACAGTCTTCAGCTTGTTGTTGAGGAAGTTCTGCTCCACCTCCACCTTCCCACCTGGACCAGCCAGGGAGGCGATCTGTGGACAGATGGACATACAGTACATGTAATGTCTGGATCCTGAATCTCAAATCATCAGGAAGTTTTTTTGATTGATTTTGATTCAATTGCAGTTTTCTGATGGCATGAATTTAATCTTGTATCTTATCCTCTGCCTCCTCCACGATATCACCAGTACAGTGTACAGTATGTGTCAGTACCAAGTGAAACCAGACTGCTCACAGTCTGATACACATAACCACCCACTGTCAACTTTGGTAAAATAATGTCTTACACTGTGAGAGAACAGATGGTGCTGATTGGCTCTGAACTGCACTAGGTCCTTGACCCCAGGGTATCTGCTCACAGGTCTCGTTTAAATCATTGTGTTAGTGTTCTTGTGTAATAACTGTTCACCACTTATGTACCCACACATAAAGATAATGAATATACAGACCTGATCCATGTCCGCATTGCGAGGCAAGAAGTACACTATATTGTCTGAAATCAGTTTGGCCAGGCGGAAAATCTCAAATGTGGCTACTGTTAAGGATAAAAACCAATTTTATAAAAACACAGTTCATGTTTTAAAAAACATTTCTATTTTAAACTGCAGTTTGAACTAAATGGAGAGCATATTGAGAAGCTTATATTTCTTGTGTTCAGAGCCGACAGTCTGTCCCGGTGACAGTGCTACAGGACAGTGTCCAACATAAAAAGTGTGCAGTCAACATTGCCAATCTGCCCTGTCTTTGGCACAAGTGGGAAGTTTGCCCTCATGAACCTGCTAAAGGAAAAGTCAGGGTGTCACCCGAAACATTAAGATTTATCATCAGGAGCAGTGGTGGAATGAAACCTAGTACATTTGCTCAGGTTCTATACTTAAGTACAAATTTCAGACATTTGAACTTTACTCGTCATGTTGCCTGAAATTTCTACTCTGCTACATTTCAGAGAGAAATATTCTACTTCTTATTCCACTACAATTATCGGACAGCTTTCGTTACTATTTACTTTACAAATTAAGATTGTTGTCATTTTGCCAAACATTTCTTGGAAACAGTGTTTCAAACGTACGGATTAGCTGCTTTTCCTTTTATTAAGTTTAATCATTGTATTTATTTTGTTGTTCATCTACTGGTTAGATAGCATCAATAGTTTGCGAAGAAATAAATGATTAGTTGCTGCCTTAAATAAAATAGTTAACATTAGCTCCAGCTTAACTAAGTACAACAGGAAAATGCTGCTACGGCTACGGTCACAGCATCCCCCTGCTTCTGCAGCAAAAGATATCCATCAGGCTCCATCATGGTCTTGATGTCAAACACCTCAGCGGTCAGGTAGTCTGGTCCTCCCCATGGTGGTGACAGGAAGACCACATCGCCACGGAGACGGGATGCCAGCTGAAGAAAGTCTCCTTGCAGGAAGTCAATTCGGTCAGCCACGCCGTAAACCATAGCATTGTGCCGTGCCAGTTCCAGCCGCACCGGGTCGATATCAATGGCCAGAACTGAAAGTGGAACACAGAACGGGAACAAAGAAGGACAAACTGAGACACTGAGGACTCACTCTTTGCCTCGTTGGAACACTAGTATAGGGACTATAATACTTCTAGTCCAACATTAGGACTCAGTGAACAGTAAATCACAGGGTTTAAATATAAACCTGGGGGCAGTTCAAAGGCCTGAACATTCTAAGTCGACGGTCAAGCTATTTGGTGGTCAAAGGTAACAGTGGTCTCATGTCTGCCCCCTTCATAATATAATCTAGTTTGAGCGTGTTTTCTTATTATCGTTACCAGTCAGTACCCAATTCCTGAACTCCTACCTGAGCCCAGCTACTGTATGTCTAAACCATTAACCTCCCTTTCCTAAACTGTTCATGTAGACAAAATGGCACAGATGAAAAAGATTTCTGCCCTGATATTACAAGCTGATATATGTGAATGGAAGTGTAAGAACACACATGCACACACATTCACTTACCTCTCATTCCAGTGAGGGCAAACTGGATGGTGTTTCCTCCCACACCACAGAAGGCGTCTATGACCAGCTGAGAGTCAGAGAAGCTGTGTTCCACCCTGACAGCAATGTGCTCAGCAATCCTCTCTGGTGTCACAGAGAACCAGCCCTCTGAAACACACAGCACTGTTAGTGATGTGTGTGTAAGACTATGTGTTAAAGCACTTCCTGTTTTATCACGTTGGCTAAATTTAATCTTTGTTTTTGCTTAATTCAGTATTTATAGTGGACAGATTTCCTAGTCCACTATTTAGTATTTACTATATAGTCCACACATTTCTGCATTAAAATCAGGGATCCTACCATGCTGAGAGACGAGTAGCTGTCACCTAAACTGAACAAGTTTCAGTGCGTAAAGGCCGAGGGCTGAGCCTCAGTTAGATGACCGAGCTCTCTGATCCCTCAGATGGTGCTGCATCAAGAATTGTCACTCTTCTATAAGTGATATAACCACATGGGCTCAGGATGACTTTGGCTCATCTGTGTCAGGCACTGCAATATGTAGTTACATCCATAAATGCTGCTTAAAACTGTACTGTGCCAAAAGGAAGCCCTATGTTAACTGTGTCCAGAAGCTCTGGGCTCAGAGGCATCTGGGATGGACCATCACACAGTGGAAACGTGTACTGTGGTCAGATGAATCAGTGTTTCAGGTCTTTATGGAAGGAATGGACCCCGTGTGCTCTGGACCACAGACAAAAAGGACCATCCAGACCAGTAACAAGTCCAAAAGCCAGGATCTGTCATGGTCTGGGGTTGGGTCAGTGCCCTGGGCAAAGGGAACTTTGTGTTTTACGCCGGATGCTCTTCCTGACGCAACCCTGATTCAAACCCGGGCCACAGCGGCGAGAGCGCTGCGCCTTAACCACTAGCCTACCAGGGACGGCTCCATTAATGATGAACAATACACAGAGATTTTGGAGCAACATATGCTGCCTTCAAGACGACATCTTTTCCAGGGACTTCCATGCATATTTCAACAAGACAATGCAAAACCTCATCCTGCCACATTACCAAGGCCTGGCTGTGGAGGAAAAGGCTGTGAGTGCTGGACTGGCCTGTCTGCAGTCCCCACCTGTCCCCAGTAGAGAACATGTGTGGAGCATTTTGAAATGCAAACAGCATCAACAAAGACCCAGGACTGCTGAGCACCTTAAGACTTGTTTGCAGGAAGAATGGGACAAAATGACACCTGACACACTTTATCATTTGGTGTCCTCAGACCCTAAACGTCTTTTAAGTTTTGTGAAAAGGGACTGTACCAATTGTTTTTAGTACGTGTTGCAGGCATCGGGATTGAAGTGAGGGTTTATTTTGAACAAAGAATAAAGCTGATGAGGTATCACACTAAATAATGTGCTGCTACACGTACATGCAGAGTATAGACTGACCTCGGTCCAGCTTGATCCCTTCATCGAAGCGAGAGAAGAGTCTGTAGCGTTGTGCCCAGTATTTAGCCAGCTCTGGTTCAGCTGCCATCTCTTCTGGGAGCTGCTGCTTCCTGCTTTGCTTTCTCTTCTGCATCTTTGGCTTTACTCCATATTTCCCATCCAACTCTACATACATTCACATTTATTATTAGACTGCACCATTGTCCCAGGATTGTCCTACTTTTCTACAAACACAAACATATGCTCTGACAATTGCGATGCTTACCACTGTTTCTTTCAGGTGTATCAGCCAGGAGAAAGTCAGGAATTTCTAGGCATCTTAACTGTCTGCCAACCTGCTCTTCTTCCTCCTCCTCCTCCTCCTCCCTCTCACTATGCACAGAGCTGAAGAAGGTGCTGGACTGCGTGCCCTTCCTCCTCTCTGCATCTAAACTGGACACAGAGGTAGAACTCTCTTCCTCCAAACCCTCTTTGTTTCCTTTCTCAGTACTTTTCATCTCTATCCTCCTCCTCTTCTCCTCTTCTTCTGTCTCTTCTTGCAGAAATGGAGGCTTGTCCTCAGGTTCCTGTGTATTTCCTACTCCCATTTCACCCCCATCACATGGACTCAAATGTGTTTCACTCTGGTTCTGTTTAAGGAAGTTTTTGACCTGTGAAACAAACAGTCTTCATATGATTAGTGTCCATTCTGCTACTTTCATTTTCTGTCACCGATAATCCATAAAGGTGCTTTAATCTACTTCCAGCTGCCATGCTTTTCACTGGCATCTCAACACAACCCAGAAGCAAGTTCAAATGCTCTGATGTGATTGAGAAAATCAAGTTTAACCGAGCTGACATATGTCACAAAAATTTGTAGTGTTATACTGTGTAGTTTGCAATAATGACTTTGCATCTTGGCAGCCATTTTATGCATGTTTCATCCAAAAGGGTTGTTTTACCAATATACTGAGTCACATTAAAGGCAGTTCAGATCCCTTTTCACTGTATGTCCTTATGTCCCTCAGGCGTGAAATACCCAGCATGGCAGCTCAGATGTGTCCAAACAGATTACTTTACCAACTATCAGTCCATTTCCTGCATTCAAACCCTGCCGCCCCCAGTCTGACAGAGAGCATAAGCCCTTTGACTGTTTACAGGCAGTACCTTGTAGAGGGAGGTGCTGGTCTGTGGCTGCAAGTCTCCATGCATCTCTGAGAACCTGGTGTGTTTGCTGATGCTGCGGACGGCTCTCTTAGTCCACCTCCGCCTCTGACACTTCGGACCAGCCCCGCCTTTAAAGCTTAACACACTGTCAAACCTGAGACACAAACACAAATACACCCTCATTCAGACAGACAGTTGCTGTGAAACAGCTGCTCCTATATGTGTACAGTACACAGCATAACACTTCACATACATGCAAGTTACTTTCTGTAATATGTATGTGATGCATACCAAAGGGTAAAATATAAATCCACCTCCTTAAATTCTCAGGTATCGCTTTCATTTTTACATATCCACTTAGCTGCCAGTTTATAAAGTCCACCTACCACAACGCAGTTCAATCCAAAACTCTGGAACAAACTTAAAAAGGTTCAATTAGTGAGTTGAACTTGGCAGCTAGGCTGTGGATTTTATAAAGCATGACACGAGTGCTGTCTGCCCTCTGCTGGCCTAAAAGAAAATTGCAGACAAGCTATAAGAATATAGCTTTCAGGGGGAAGAGGGCTTATGGGGGGTGGCTGTGGCTCAGGAGGCGGTTCAATACCCGGCTTGTCCAGTCCACATGTTGAAGTGTCCCTGAGCAAGACACTGAACCCCCAGTTGCTCCTGGTGATGTCACCGGTGTGTGAGCACTTGAGAGTGTGAATGGGTGAATGTTCAAATAGCATGAAAGCGCTTTGAGCGTGCTGCAATGCATAGAAAAGCGCTGTACGAGTATAAGACCATTTACCAAAAAGGTATTCACAAGAGAGGTGGTTTCAGAGTTGTTATTTTTGCAAATAAAATTAGATCAAGATTATCTCCAGGACAAAGCCAAATACTGGAGTCATGTTACTGCTGCTACTGGAGAAACACTGGGGAAATGCTTATTGAATGAACAATTCTAATTAGGACTGTGAAGAGAAATGATGAAAAAGGTTTCATGCTGTGTTTGCATCTCTGCAGCCAAAACAGATGCTCAGTTTGTGTGAACTGTTTCAGAGAGGCGTTCATTCAACTGAGGCTGTGGGTTGTGCTACTGTTGAACCGTGCTGCATTATACAGAGGGGTTCTATTATTCAGCGTACTCCCACTGGTATAAATGGGGTGGGAAGAGAATTAGACACGCCTCCTGGTATGTTTGGCTAGAAAAAGCATTTTCCTATCACTTGTAGAGATGCTGCTGACATCACATGCCGTGAAGTGAAAACATTCCTGACGCATTAGTCACTGTGCGGTCCTTTAAAAAGCATCACTGAACATGAGGAAACTGCATGAGTGATGTCTTCATGTCGAAGCATATGAACCATGTCCACTACATGGGGATTAACTACATCAACCTCTAGAAGTGATCCACTGCCACACCAGCAGGCAGGTGAGCTAAATGTCTCAAAACCCAGAGAAGAGAGATGTTGTCCCTGCTTCTGTTCAGACAGAAGCAGGTGTGCAGTAGTACAGTAAATAAATCCGCTCAAATATAGTCACAAAGCATCTGTTACCACATCTCAGTGAGCTGCAGACCAGTACTCAACATGATGTGAAATACACACAATCTATAAAAACAACTAAGACGGACGAAGAGCGAGCTGAAACAAAGTGGCAGCATGGACAGAATGGGCAGATTAGACTGACCGAGGCTCCGGGTTGTGTCTGAGTCCCAGTTTCCTCCAAGCTTCCTCAGGTGTCAGATGTGGGCTCTCCTCCACATCCAGCTCATGACTGCAGACAAACAGGAAATGCTGCATCAAAATTTGAATGAGACTACTATTTTACCGTCTCTTGCCCAATGGATGTTTATTTTCTTGTTTTTAAAAATTTCAAACATTTCCTGCTTCCTGTGAGACTTCAAACTCAATTTCTACACCAGAAAAGTAAGGATCTCATGGAAATGTGGAAGCTTTAGAAGCATCTGGGTGCTAGAGCTCCTTCAGTTCAACATCTGATGGCACATTAAAGCCACTGGTGCAGGTATTCTCATGAAAACCACTGTGCTAAGATGTTTTTTAAACATTTGTCCAGGGACATGCTTGTTGCCTAGTGTCAAGCTAAATTAAATGACTATGGTAACGTCTGAAAGTGTAAACAGCCATATTCCACACAGGACCACACTGCCTGGCTCTAAACCTGGCTGACTGATTCAAACGTTTAGGCTTTGAAGAAGATTCCTAGAACACCAATTTGGATATTGTCAGAAAGAGGGATTTTAAACCTTTGTAGACCAGTTTGCACCAAACTGAGCATTCCTATAATCATGCTTGGTGTGAGAGCTGTGAGGAAATCAGAGACCAAGTGGCCTATCACATCACCGAGCTAATAAAGATAAGGACAATCTGGAGCGCCGGTGGTGCAGGGGGCCAAGTTGATGGGATGTTACTGCACAGAGGATAATTTAAAATTCTAACCAGTTGAAATTAATTTTCAAAAACCTGTATCTGACCAGAGGAGGTGACTGCGTGGAAACCTGTTTTCCATAAAACGTAGCTCAGACCTTGATACTGGCTACACACCCAGTAGAGCCTCACCTGCGCTTGAATTTAGCAGGCCTTCCGCCCGGGGGTTTGTCATCTTCCTCATCGTCGTCTCCATTTGACGTCTTTTCACACGGCCAATACTGTCCGCCAGGGCTGCCAGCAGCCTGCTGGGACTCTGACTCAAAACATACAAGATATGAACTGGCACAGCAAAGTCACAATGAAACATACAAGCGTCAGCAGCTTTGGTTCAGACCTGATATATTTTACACTGAGACACAAATTAGTGACCCAACAAATATTGTCAGCAGACACCCCTCTCTTAATCTTGTCCTCAATAAAGAGCATTTTTACCACTACATCTATATTTACATCTATTCATTCATTTTACTAATTTTCATATCAAAGATAGAAAATTTTAATAAAACGACAATAACATTTTGTGTTTAAATATGAGACAAAGCCGTCATCAAGACAATGAAGCGAAGCTTGCGGCACAGCGACAGTGACACACAGAGAAACACACACACACACACACAGTTACTACCTGTCTGCTGGGCTGTGTTCTGCTGTGAGGAGGAGGCGGGTGTCTTAGGGTCACCCCCACCATCAGAAGGCTCATCAGGGCCACAGAACTGCTCTCTGCTCTCAGCCACACTCAGACGCTCAGCCTCTAGTGTGCAGCTCTGTCCAAACGCATCATTCAAATCCTCCACGTCATCATGGGGATCCTTCAGTTCTTCTCCTCTCCACTGGTTCTCAGCTCCAGCCTGTCCATCCCTTCCTTCCTCTGACTGTGTCTCCATCACACCTGCTGCTGCTTCTCCACTGGTTCTCCCACTGCACTCTAAGTGGTCAGTGGTCCAGCCCTGTGCTGCCCAGTATGAGTACTGCTCCCAGAAGGAGTAGTAGGTGTCTGCAGCATGTTTATCCCAGACAGCCTTTGTGTCTGGGTCGTCCCAAGGAGCAATCGCTGATCCCGGATCTTCTGCAGAGAGCAGCTCACTCTCTGGGTGTTTCTCCAGCCAGCTGCTCCACAGCAGCACTTCACCGTGGTGTGCTTCAGGACACACAGAGGAGATGGAGAAAAAATGGAAAAGCAGTATTTAAGCTTTGAGTAACTGAATCTTGAATTAAGATTATTTGTCAAACTACTGCTCACTAGGTGTAGAAAAACACAGAAACGAAACAAAAGAATGTATTAAACTCAGCCCTTTATTTAGACTTGACAGAAACATGTAAACCTGTCAGAACATTAATGTCATGATGATGATACGATAATGATGGTAATGTGCACGTCTAAAGGGGCTTTAGGGTCTTACGGGATGCAGAACAAGACACTGTATTAGCTATATGAGTGAACTGATTATTAGAGAAGGTCATTTTACCTTGGCATTAAATTAACTTTAGATTCTCTTGTTAAATCTCCAAATCTGATGTAGTCCCACGAGGTGGGTTCAGTGTAACTGTACAGCTTAAAATGTGTGTACTTCACTGTAACCTCCTACTTACCCCAGTACATCTCCCAGCCAGCATCTTGGATCCCTTCTGTTCCTCCTTCCAGTGGATCACACACATCCTTCTCACCAACTAGGTTAATCACATGGCACCGTCAAATGACATCACAACACTGAACACAATAATAATGATGATAATAATAATAATAATAACAACCTTTGGTATCAACCTGTGGTTGTCTCTCTTCTTCCTCCTCTTCAGCTGCTTCTTCCCAGTATGGGGCAGGCTTCCTGTTAAACTTCTCCCCCTGTCACGTGACCACAGCAAACAAACTTTTGGTTCATGTCATTATTGCAGAAACGCACATTAAAGAGCATAACAGTACAGAGACATGGTGCTGAAGGGACCGTCCAGCAGCCGGACTAGCATACCCCTCTCCTCTGCTCAGACGAGCTGGCAAAGGCCAAAGGCAGACCCATGCTGGCCATCAGCTGAGCCTCCTCATTCAGTACCTCCTCCTCAGCCTCCTCTTCGGCTTCCCAGTTTGAGGTGAGGGAAAAAATGTGAAATGTCAGCATCATTTGATTTCACCTCCAACCAAACCCTGCCACCCTGTGTGTGTGTGTTGACCTTACATTTTCAATGTGGAAATCCTGAAATCAGCTCTACACTGTAAGATCATTTCTAACTAGTCATTCCCAGCGCAGGATGACATGGGAGAACATTCAGTAGCTACCTTGGACTGTAGTGTCTGCTAGGTCGAGGGACAGCAACCTGTTATCGGACCGATACAGCTCTCGATCCCTGGACAAACGAAGGGAAACACAAAAAAGATTAAGACCAAAAACTTCACCTGTTCCGACTTCATTCTGCAGGACTACTGTAGAGTAAGAGAGATGAGGGGCTCACTGTACGAAGGCTCTGGAGCAGAGGCAGCGGATCCTCTGCTCGTCAGACCAATGTCTCCTGCTGA
>NW_018128247.1:732807-738083 GCF_001952655.1 Monopterus albus | reverse complement strand
GCCTGCTCCTCTCCAGCATCATGATGACCAACTATCGGATTCTGCAGCACGCAGCACCAGCATGGGTACATGGGTTCCGCCTGCAAGTACAATGGTACTTCCGGTCATGCATTTTCAGAATAATGTTTTTGCATAAATCAACGACCGACAGAAATGCAGATAAACACACTGTGCAATGTCTTCTATAGGTGGATTTTAATTAAAAAAGGGAGTTCCTCATTAAATCACACTAAGTTTGAGAATGACAGAGAAGATTTAGCACACATTATGAATGCTAAAAACACAACCCTTTAAAGTAACGTACCGTATACGGTATTTTAATTGTTGCCGTCCCTGGTAGGCTAGTGGTTAAGGCGCAGCGCTTTCGCCGCTGCGTTTCCGGGTTCGAATCAGGGTTGCGTCAGGAAGGGCATCCGGCGTAAAACGTCAATATGCGAGTCGTCAGTATGAAGATTCGCTGTGGTGACCCCTAAAACGTGAAAAGCCGAAAGTGACTTTCATACTGCATTTTAATTGTTAAGATTATCTGTTATATTGGAACGGTTTTGGTCCATAGACCCATTTATTTTAATAGGACTTTCTATCAAGGTTTGGTCTCAGCACTGGTAGACACACACTGACTGACACTATCGCCTCTCTAGGAGCAAATATGATGTTTGCAAGTAACGTGAGCTTTATATCCCCCCGTTTGTCAGGCAGGCACATCGGAATGATCTACAGTAACATGACTTCACTCCAAAGACAATGCGCACGGGTTTGCTCAAATATTGGTAGGAACCTTTCTGCCCTGCCATGCAAAACTACGCCCTTGCTTCTGATACTGGCTTTACTACATACTGGGCCTGGGCCTATAGTGTTACTGTTAAATTGTAATGCTGTATTTCTAAAGTAAGAAGAGCTTGCAGCTTTTTTTAAATCATTGCCTTTATTTTGAAGGTTTGGGTTTCACCCTTTGTTGGCATGAATGTGATGGGCGGAACTCTTCTATCGCTACCGTCGTTTTGAGGGACACACGATCAGCTAGACACCTGCCTGTGTTCCACTCAAAGCGTTCCGGGTACCGGAACTGGACATATTCATATATTGTGCTGGTGGATGATTAAATATGCAGTGGTGTGTTTTTAAAGTCACAATTTCAAGAGCGTCTGTCTAAGGTAACGTTTTTTGTGTTTATTCTGTGTTTAGTGCAGGTGGTGGTGGCTGTTGACATTAACACCTAAGGTTTTCTGTCACCTCAGATTTTTTAGTGTTCCTCATTTTACGTTTGTTAACTCAGTTTTATCGCATTCGGTTTCTAAATCAGCTTCCATCAAATCATAAGCAACATAGCTGCCATTTGATTCAGTAGAGCAAACAGGTCTGAGTGTCGTGACTCGTTAATGCTAATCAAATACTGGTATATTTTTTGTCTTCCTGCTTAGTTACTATTAAAGTTAAAAACGTAGTTATTGACAGAGTAATGAGAACCCTTCAAATATATTACACAGACATCTGTGCTTTAAGTAAATAATATTGTGATGACCGGAGGTCGCTACAATATGTAACGTTATAACAGAAAGAATATCTCTGCTCATTCATAAATGGAGTTAGTGGCCTAACGCTAAGTAAGTGGCGCTTCCTCTCCTCTCCTGCTGACCTGCACATGCAGAAGCAGATGTGATCCTTCTGAGGCTGTGGACTGACTGACCCTGTCCTGGTTGAACTGCAGGCTTAGTGAGTGACAGCAGAGCAAGATGTCAGACAGTGGGAACCAGTCATGTCTGATGGGAGCAGAGGACACATTCTCCCTCCTGGTATGAGCTCTGTCCACTTACTACTGACCTTTCAACTTGATAACTGTTCAATCTTTCTGTAAATATAGTTTGCTGTGTTGTTTCATTGCTTAAAGCTACAGTAAGTAATATTCAAATATTTTAGTAGAGACATCTGTCAAAACCTATCTTAATGGGGAGAGTTTCTGTTAAATGTTCCTGTGACCCCCCCAACCACTGATTGTATATCCAATAATATCATATACATTAATGTGAAATATGCTATTCTGTGTAATGAGAACTTTTACTTTGGGCACTTTCAGTATACTTTGAAGCTATTACTTTTGTACTTTTACTTAAGTAATATTTTGAATACAGGACTTTTACTTGTAACAGAATATTTTTACACTGTGGTATTGGTCGGTCCACTGGGAGCTGCCTCTCTTTTGCAGAGGCGCCTGTTCACATTCACGGAGTTACACATTCACACCTGGAAGCTGCCCAATACAACCACAGATTGCCCAAGACCCACTGATGTTGACGTTCACTTACTGTAGATTAAACTTTTAAATTTCATTCATCCTTTTCAAAAGATTAAAATTAGTTTGAATCTGCATTAAAATGGTTGAAAATTTGAAATACTGTGCATTGGTCTCTATGGAGAGACACTTTCAGCAGCTATCACACCGGGAGTGAGGAGGATGAATGTGTCTAAAAATGATCTCTAACTTGTCCTCACCGCCACTGTTTTCACTCCTTTTACATAAGTTTACATGGGTGACATTCAACTACTGCATTGACTCCTGTGTACACAGTATCAGGCAGGTGGTTATATCTTGTGGTTGATTGGTGGATTTGCCACTCTGAACGAAAAGTGTCATCTGGCTGGTGGTTCTCCATGAGAAATCAGGAGATCATGAAAGTTGCTAAGATGAAAGTCTGTACAAAACTTCGTGGCAGCAGTTGTTGAGATGTATTGACCTGTACATCTTGGTTCTCAGGTGTGCGTGTTTCATGCCTGCGAGGAATGGGCAGGCCTTGGGCAGATGGAGGACTACCTGAGTGTTTTGGAGTACCTGCTGTGGGTCTTCACCCCTCTGGCCATTGTCTTCATTTTGCCATTTCTCATCGTCATCCTCCTTTATTTGTCTATACTCTTTCTTCATGTCTATAAGGTATGTAGACACACTTTGCTCCATCTGCACTGAGTGAACAGGGAATCATAGTTCATGTCATTTACTAAAGTTTACAAGCGCTCACAGATGATTCAAAATGTCATCCCTTATAGAGCATTCTACAGCTACATTCATACATTCAGACAGAATGTACTATAATGGCACAGAAGTCCAACAAAGGGTCTGTTAATTGAGCAGGCCTTTAACTGATCCCAGAAGCCATAAAATATATCCTCAAGGAATGTATATTGGCAGGCTCAGTGTGAATTAGAGCATGGAGCTGAGCAACCAGTCGCAGGATTTTGTCATTATGTAGCAGCCAGTCAGACAAATGGACTAGCACAAATCAAGCTGCCTTCACTGGGTATTATCCAGAGTCCCAGAACAGGTCTGCCAGCTGGTGGAGCCAAAAATCAAACTAAACATGCTTGTTTGAGTTGGCTACTGCAGGATTACAATAAACAATGTCTTTGATCAAACAATCAAGCATTTTTTCCTCTCTGTCACCGTGAAGCTGTCTGGGCCAAACAATCAAGCATTTTTTCCTCTCTGTTTGTCACCGTGAAGCTGTCTGGGCAGAGAAGTTACACAGTAGCAAAGAAGAAGTAAACAGCAGGAAAATATAGCTATGACAGTTATACTGTATATGTTGGTCTCGTCTGAATATAAGGACCTGTTGTGGAGATACTTTTTGCCAAAATTCATAAGGTTGGATCTGTAACAAGTTAATAGTGCAGAATAACTAGAAATACTGCCCTGCGGTTGTACTGTAGGCCTTTGACAACCAGGCAAGTTGCAATTACATGCATGTCTGTTCAGATTCACATAATATATGTAGTGAAGACGTTGAAGGAATTTAATAAAAGACATTAAGTGAATTTAATTAGAAGAAATAAAATGAAGGCATTAGCGAGTTATGTCAAGACATGAGGTACCAGAGACCTTTGACCACCAAAATCTAGTCAGTTCATCCTTAAGTCCAAATGGACATTTGTGCCAAATGTCTAGGCATTCCTCAGATATTGCATTGAATGGGACAGATGGACGTACAGACGGACAGAAAAACATAATGCCACTGGCCACAGCTGTTGCTGACGCAGAGGCATAAAAGCTGAGATGAGGATATGTATATTTTTTTCATTACTGTCATATCTGGATGATTCAGAGGGTAATGTATATAAGACAGTAATGATCTCCTGTTAACCTGACCAGAGATCTGTTATTTGACAGTCATGAAATGAACCAATTGACAGAAGACTCAGGCTGTTAGAAACCCATTTCTGTTGTCCTGCCATGATCTTTGTGGATGTTTTCTTCTGACAGAGGAAGAATCAGCTGAGGGAAGCTTACTCTAACAACCTGTGGGATGGAGCCAGGAAGACCCTGGCTACCCTGTGGGATGGACATGGAGCCATATGGCATGGTAAGGCATTGTGGCCTACATTTGTTAAAATACTGTGGCATGCCTTTTAGATGCTGTCTAATTGGCTGGCATTAATACATCTGCTATCACAATCAAACAAAGGCAAAGGAAGAAGGAAACTGCCCTTATTCCACTCAGTGCCGTGAGCTTGTTGCAAGGTATACATGGAAAAAATGCTACACTGCTTTGCAGGATGGCCATAAACTGCATGTTTGTTTTGTGTCTTTGCCTTCTACCCCTTGCAGCAGAACTGTGCTGTTTGTGTTTGTCAGTGTGGTATTTTATTTATTGACTTACAGATTGGTGCCACTAACCTATATACCCAAAGAAACCCCCAGTGTATATCCACACTTGCCTCCTCCCTGAGCACATGCTCCTCATATGTTTTCTTCTTGCTAGTTTTTATAAGAATACCTTAGTCAGTAAGTGCTTGCAGTGTGTGTGTTGTTCTGTAATCAATTGTCATGTAACATTCACCCAGTAATAATCATGAAAAGTGACTTTTTTTGTTGTTGATGTATTTGAGTGGAAGCTCTACCATCTGTGTTAACAGGTGGTACACAGTAGCAGGGTGGACCCCTGATATCTGTTTAACTTAACTTTGGATTTCCTATTTCTGACCAGAATGAGCACCAACAAGGTGTTTGCCATGACAGTGACCTATGATTTAACTGTTTGGACAACTTAGACAAGTTCAGCACAAACATGTATAGCCTTAAATTTACAGACACTACCTACTGGTGTTGTTTATTTGCTGTCACACTGTCACAGCCTTTCCCATTGTAACAAGTCAAAACATCTGCTGTGAAAAAGGCTTGTAAGAGGGAAGTGCTGTATATTGTTATTTACCACAAACATTTAATATGAAATAAGCTTAAAAGAGTATATTATAGCAGTAATACTTACATACATTTTAACTAGGGAAAG